>NC_037328.1:22440522-22740641 GCF_002263795.3 Bos taurus | reverse complement strand
TATTCATACCAATCCTACATTTAGAGCTAAACAACCTCTCTCAGCTCTGGCCTGGTCAACAGGTAAGACACGATGCGGAAGAGGTGAGGCATCTGTTGGTGGAGTTCTCTCCCCTTTCCTGCTTTGAGCTTTGCTCTCTCCTCCACTGGGTTGTCTCTGGCTCTTCAAGGTTGGGAGGAGGTAGGGAAGAAGGTGAGGAGGAGGAATACATGGGTGCACTTCACTGTTGGGGTTTGAGGGTACTAGTGTTACACTCTTTCTCCTTGTATTCATGTCACTGTTTTCATTCTGAAATCTTCCTGACCTTTGTACACAACTAAAATTTCACGTTGAATAATTTGTGAAATGATGGATTTAAGGAAGTAGAACTTCTAGGCCCTATGGACATGGTGCTCCCTAAGCACCTGGGAATTTAGATAAACATGAAAGAGAAGAAAGCACAGGGTAAAATTTTTTTTTAATTAAATGTTTTAAATTGGAATATAGTTTATTTACAATGCTGGGTTACTTTCTGCTGTATCTCAACATGAATCAGCTATATATACACATATTCCCCTCCTTGATCCTCCACCCCCATCCCACCCCTCTAGGTCATCACAGAGCACCAGGCTGGGCTCCCTGTGTTAATACGGCAGCTTCTTTACTAGTTATCTGTTTTACACATGTTAATGTATATATGCCAGTACTACTCTCTCAATTTGTCTTACCCCCTCCTTCCCCTGCTATGACCACAAGTTCGTTCTCTATGACTGCACTTCTATTTCTGCCCTGCAAATAGATTCATCTATATGGTTTTTCCTGTGGTCATGTATGGATGTGAGAGTTGGACTGTGAAGAAGGCTGAGCGCCGAAGAATTGCTGCTTTTGAACTGTGGTGTTGGAGAAGACTCTTGAGAGTCCCATGGACTGCAAGGAGATCCAACCAGTCCATTCTGAAGTAGATCAGCCCTGGGATTTCTCTGGAAGGAATGATACTAAAGCTGAAACTCCAGTACTTTGGCCACCTCATGCGAAGAGTTGACTCATTGGAAAAGACTCTGATGCTGGGAGGGATTGGGGGCAGGAGGAGAAGGGGACGACAGAGGATGAGATGGCTGGATGGCATCACTGACTCGATGGACTCCGGGAGTTGGTGATGGACAGGGAGGCCTGGCATGCTGCGATTCATGGGGTCGCAAAGAGTCAGACACGACTGAGCAACTGAACTGAACTGAACTGATACCTTTTACCTAGATTCCATATATATGTATTAATACATGATATTTGTTTTTCTCTTTCTGACTTACTTCACTCTCTATGAAAGATTCTAGGTTCTGACCACCACCCCCTCCCCCCATTGTAAATGGGTTTGGATCACTGAGATATTGGGTTCTCGAGTAAAAGAATAACGGGTCCCTAGAGGAGAGGCTTTCCCAGACAAGAGTCCATGGGGTTGCTAAGAGTCGGACATGACTGAGCGACTTCACTTTCACTTTTCACTTTCATGAAGTGGAGAAGGCAATGGCAACCCACTCCAGTGTTCTTGCCTGGAGAATCCCAGGGACAGGGGAACCTGGTGGGCTGCCGTCTATCGGGTCGCACAGAGTCGGACATGACTGAAGTGACTTAGCAGCAGCAGCAGCAGCAGAAGAGAGGAAGCACAGGGTATGAAGAGTGAAGCCTGAGTAGGCCAGCCCTGGGTGCGGAAGTTGGGCACGCTGCCTGGACCCACAATATTCTGCTTTCTGTCAGCTCTGGGCTCCCTCAGTTATGGCCATAGTCTAGTCTGGCTTCTGCTTATTTCCTCTTTCATGTAAGAGAAAAGATCATGAATATGATGAGAATTCATCATAGCCAAGTTTTATATGATGCCTAAACTTAATAAGGAACAAAATATTTTTTATGTAACTTTTACACAATTAGAAGCAAGGCTTAAATGCAAATTTCCCAAGAAAATTATAATGATTAAAATCATTCATAGTCAAAGGTCAACAATTAATACACAATCAGCCTTTGAAACGATGGTGGAAGGAGAGAAAGGCCACTGGACTTCTAACTTCCCCATGGGTGGGAGATAACAACGTCTAACATCTAGGTGGGAAAATGACTCACAGATGTTTAAGGAGACCAAGACTGGCTCCTTTTACCTCAACTGCCTCTGGAGAAGTAAAAGCTTTTTTTCTGAGCTATGTGATATTTTACATGGGTCATGCCTCCAAATGTTTTGTCTCAAAGTACACAGAAAAGGACTTAAAAGGAACAGGGGATCTGGATTCCCTGTGGACTGTAATTCTGATTCTGAAGAACACATGCAGTTGCTCAACCACACTGCTGGATTGAGAAATGAGGTCTTGAGAATTAACCAAAGAAGTGCTTTCGAGATAATAGAGCTTTGCAGTGTTCCATCACCTGCAGGGGAACAGCAGGATAGATGGCTTTCCCTCTAAAGGACTAAACCTCTAAAACCCAGCCATGATGGAACTGAGGCTTTGGAGTTGTTTCAGGGAAACACTATAAAAAGTAAAACTCCTGTCACAGTTCACATCACTTCAGCACTGACATTACTTGTGTGCATTTGTTTTATATTTAGTTTTGGTGACGTTGGTACATATCACTGGAGGGATCCAGCTTTCGTATCAGGAGAAAAGTAGAGAAGCAGTTACTATGTGAAGAATTTGGCCAGATTTCCAGCTCCTGCATGCATTAGCACAAGCATTTCATCCCAAGAAGTTGGTAAGAAACTGACAGTGCAGAGAAACTGCTGTTGAAATAACTATGAAGTAATTTGTTCTTCTTTTTTTTTTTTTTTAACTTCCAGACTTTTCATGATTATTGGTTTCTTTGTTATTTGTGATTTCATTTAAAAATTTCAAAAATTGCAGATATTACAGCTCATTTAAACTTCTAAATTTTTTCACCTTCAAGTCAGGCCTCTTCTAATGCCTACTTACCTGATGGAAAAGCCAAACTTTAATTTGAGGGACATTGTCTTTTGTTGGTCAGGGGTGGCAGCCGAGAGGAGCAACCCCACATCCAAGGAGTGGTGGCTGCGTGGGTGCAGGAGGGCTGAGAGGAGGGGCGAATGTGAATCTCCACATTCAAGGTCAGGAGGGGCAGCTGTGAGGAGATACCCCTCGACCAAGGTAAGGAGCAGTGGCTGCGCTTTGCTGGAGCAGCCGTGAAGAGATACCCCACGTCCAAAGTAAGAGAAACACAAGTATGATGGTAGGTGTTGTGAGAGGCATCAGAGGACAGACACACAAAGCATAATCACAGAAAACTAGTCAATCTAATCACACGGATCACAGGCTTGTCTAACTCAATGAAACTAAGCCATGCCGTGTGGGGCCACCCAAGACAGGTGGGTCATGGTGGAGAAGTCTGAAAGAATGTGGTCCACTGGAGAAGGGAATGGCAAACCACTTCAGTATTCTTGCCTTGAGAACACCATGAATAGTAGGAAAAGGCAAAATGATAGGATACTGAAAGAGAAACTCCCCAGGTGGGTAGGTGCCCAATATGCTACTGGAGATCAGTGGAGAAATAACTCCAGAAAGAATGAAGGGAGGGAACCAAAGCAAAAACAATACCAAGTTATGGAAGTGACTGGTGATAGAAGCAAGGTCCAATGCTGTAAAGAGCAATATTGCATAGGAACCTGGAATCTTAGGTCCATGAATCAAGGGAAATTGGAGGTGGTCAAACAGGAGATGGCAAGAGTGAACGTCAACATTCTAGGAATCAGCGAACTAAAATGGACTGGAATGGGTGAATTTAACTCAGATGACCATTATATCTACTACTGTGGGCAGGAATCCCTTAGAAGAAATGGAGTAGCCATCATGGTCCACAAAAGAGTCTGAAATGCAGTACTTGGATGCAATCTCGAAAATGACAGAATGAACTCTGTTCATTTCCAAGGCAAACCATTCAATATCACAGTAATCCAAGTCTATGCCCTAACCAGTAACACTGAAGAAGCTAAAGTTGAACGGTTTTGTGAAGACCTACAAGACCTTTTAGAACTAACAACCAAAAAAGATGCCCTTTTCACTATAGGGAACTGGAATGCAAAAGTAGGAAGTCAAGAAACACCTGGGGTAACAGGCAAATTCGGCCTTGGAATATGGAATGAAGCAGGGCAAAGCCTAATAGATTTTTGCCAAGAGAACGCACTGGTCATAGCAAACACCCTCTTCCAACAACACAAGAGGAGACTACACATGGACATCACCAGACGGTCAACACTGAAATCAGATTGATTATATTCTTTGCAGCCAAATATGGAGGAGCTCTATATAGTCAGCAAAAACAAGACTGGGAGTAACTGTGGCTCAGATCATGAACTCCTTATTGCCAAATTCAGACTTAAGTTGAAGAAATTAAGTCTGGGAAAACCACCAGACCATTCAGGTATGACCTAAATCAAATTCCTTATGCTTATACAGTGGAAGTGAGAAATAGATTTAAGGGACCAGATCTGATACAGTGCTTGATGAACTATGGACGGAGGTTAGTGACATTGTACAGGAGACAGGGATCAAGACCATCCCCTTGGAAAAGAAATGCAAAAAAGCAAAATGGCTCTCTGGGGAGGCCTTACAAGTAGTTGTGAAAAGAAGAGAAGCGAAAAGCAAAGGAGAAAAGGAAAGATATAAACATCTGAATGCAGAGTTCCAAAGAATAGCAAGAAGAGATAAGAAAGCCTTCCTCAGCGATCAATGCAAAGAAATAGAAGAAAACAACAGAATGGGAAAGACTAGAGATCTCTTCAAGAAAATTAGAGATACCAAGGGAACATTTCATGCAAAGATAGGCTCGATAAAGGACAGAAATGGTATGGACCTAACAAAAGCAGAAGATATTAAGAAGAGGTGGCAAGAATACACAGAAGAACTATACAAAACAGATCTTCATGACCAAGATAATCACAATAGTGTGATCACTCACCTAGAGCCAGACATCCTGGAATATGAAGTCAAGTGGGCCTTAGAAAGCATCACTATGAACAAAGCTAGTGGAGGTGATGGAATTCCAGTTGAGCTATTTCAAATCCTGAAAGATAATGCTGTGAAAGTGCTACACTCAATATGCCAGCAAATTAGGAAAACTCAGCAGTGGCCACAGGACTGGAAAAGGTCAGTTTTAATTCCAATCCCAAAGAAAGGCAATGCCAAAGAATGCTCAAACTACCACACAATTGCACTCTTCTCACATGCTAGTAAAGTAATGCTCAAAATTCTCCAAGTCAGGCTTCAGCAATACATGAACCATGAACTTCCAGATGTTCAAGCTGGTTTTAGAAAAGGCAGAGAAACCAGAGATCAAATTGCCAACATCTGCTGGATCATGGAAAAAGGAAGAGAGTTCCAGAAAAACATCTAGTTCTGCTTTATTGACTATGCCAAAGTCTTTGACTGTGTGGATCACAATAAACTGTGGAAAATTCTGAAAGAAATGGGAATACCAGACCACCTGATCTGCCTCCTGAGTAATCTGTATGCAGGTCAGGAAGCAACAGTTAGAACTGGACATGGAACAACAGACTGGACATAGAAAAGGAGTACGTCAAGGCTGTATATTGTCACCCTGCTTATTTAACTTACATGCAGAGTACATCATAAGAAATGCTGGGCTGGAAGAAGCACAAGCTGGAATCAAGATTGCCGGGAGAAATATCAATAACCTCAGATATGCAGATGACATCACCCTTATGGCAGAAAGTGAAGAGGAACTAAAAAGCCTCTTTTTAGTTAAAAGTGAACGAGGAGAGTGAAAAAGTTGACTTAAAGCTCAACATTCAGAAAACGAAGATCATGGCATCTGGTCCCATCACTTCATGGGAAATAGATGGGGAAACAGTGGAAACAGTGTCAGACTTTATTTTGGGGGGCTCCAAAATCACTGCAGATGGTGATTTCAGCCATGAAATTAAAAGACACTTACTCCTTGGAAGGAAAGTTATGACCCACCTAGATAGCATATTTAAAAGCAGAGACATTACTTTGCCAACAAAGGTTCGTCTAGTCAAGGCTATGGTTTTTCCAGTGGTCATGTATGGTGAATGTAGGACTGTGAAGAAAGCTGAGTGCCGAAGAACTGATGCTTTTGAACTGTGGTGTTGGAGATGACTCTTGAGAGTCCCTTGGCCTGCAAGGAGATCCAACCAGTCTATTCTAAAAGAGATCAGTCCTGGGTGTTCTTTGGAAGGAGTGATGCTAAAGCTGAAACTCCAATACTTTGGCCACCTCATGTGAAGAATTGACTCATTGCAAAAGTCTCTGATGCTGGGAGGGATTGGGGGCAGGAGGAGAAGGGGAAGACAGAGGATGAGATGGCTGGATGCTATCACTGACTTGAGGGACATGAGTTTGAGTGAATTCCAGGAGTTGGTGATGCACAGGGAGGCCTGGCGTGCTGCGATTCATGGGGTCACAAAGAGTCGAACATGACTAAGCAACTGAACTGAATTGTCTCTTGTGCTCACTTCTGTTGTCAGAGCCTTTTTTGTTGGTTCTGTGGCCTCAGTCTGCTCTGGTCCCTGGATCCTGGCAGAAATTCTGTCTAGGATACTATTCTCAAGTAGTTTTTTTTTTTTCCCCCACTCAATAAATAGGTATGGGAAATGGTGGTATTTCTATGTTTATCACTAGGTGAGAATGTTTATATTTCATTTGGGAACCCCAAAATAGAATTTTGATGCAAAGATAGATAGTGATAGAAGTGGCAGATGAAATTACATAGAGTCCTACCTGACATCCCTTTAAACAAATACACAGTTAAAATCCTCATCCTCTTATTGGAGCTTCCCTGGTGGCTCAGAGGGTAAAATATCTGCTTGCAATGCGGGAGACCTGTGTTCCATCCCTGGGTCGGGAAGATCCCCGGGAGAAGGAAATGGCAACCCGCTCCAGTACTCTTGCCTGGAAAATCCCATGGACAGAGAAGCTTGGTAGGCTACAGTCCATATGGCCGCAAAGAGTCGAACACAACTGAGAAACTTTACTATATCCTCTTATTAGTTTATTGGAGAGGAAACCCGATTCACTATTTTGTTGTTTGGCTGTGACTTGTGGTTATCTAAAAAGACAGAGAGATTCTCATTCTTCATTTAAGATAAGACTATAGTTGTAATAATTAAAAAGTACTAGAATATGGTTCGGAGAAGGCAATGGCACCCCACTCCAGTACTCTTGCCTGGAAAATCCCATGGACAGAGGAGCCTGGTAGGCTGCAGTCCATGGGGTCTCGAAGAGTCAGACACGACTGAGCGACTTCACTTTCACTTTTCACTTTTCACTTTCATGCATTGGAGAAGGAAATGGCAACCCACTCCAGTGTTCTTGCCTGGAGAATCCCAGGGGTGGGGGAGCCTGGTGATCTGCCATCTATGGGGTCACACAGAGTTGGACACGACTGAAGTGACTTAGCAGCAGCAGCAGCAGAAAATGGTTAGAGTATATTAACAAATCAAACATTTGGAATAAATGTCCAAATATGATAAGCAGGAGGTCTCCTAGAATCATGCAGATAACCTCTTCAAGATTCCACTTCTTGTTATGATGACTTGGCCTCATCTATTTGAGAATGTTACCAAACAAAACAAACAGCCATGAGAATGATTGTAGTAAAGCAAATTCTTTGTGTTACAATTGTCACTTGTTTTATTAAAATCAGTAGAGGTAGACTCATGCTGAATTAAGTCTTTTTAAGATAGAATTATGAAACGTATTCTGTTTACTTGGCTTTTACTTCTGTTGGAGAATAGAATAGTAATCCTAAGAGTTAGCAAAGATTTACCTGATCTGGGTTCCCTCAGTTCAGTTCAGTTCAGTCGCTAAGTCCTGTCCGACTCTTTGTGACCCCATGAACCACAGCATGCCAGGCCTCCCTGTCCATCACCAATTCCCAGAGTCTACCCAAACCCAGGTCCATCGAGTCAGTGATGCCATCCAACCATCTCATCCTCTGTCGTCCCCTTCTCCTCCTGCCCTCAATTTTCCCCAGCATCAGGGTCTTTTCAAATGAGTCAACTCTTAGGATCAAGTGGCCAAAGTATTGGAGTTTCAGTTTCAGCATCAGTCCTTCCAATGTCTGTACCCTAGAAAGATAATTGTAAGATTTTCAGTTCAGCTTAGTCACTCAGTCATGTCCAACTCTTTGTGACCACATGGACTGCAGCACGTCAGGCTTCCCTGTCCATTACCAACTCCTGAAGCTTGCTCAAACTCATGTCCATCGAGTCGGTAATGCCATTCAACCATCTCATCCTCTCCCCTTCTCCTCCTGGGCATTCAATCTTTCCCAGCATCAGTCTTTTCCAATGAGTCAGTTCTTTGCATCAAGTGGCCAAAGTATTGGAGTTTCAGTTTTAGCATCAGTCCTTCCAATGAATATTCAGGACTGATTTCCATTTCCTTTCAGACCAGGGGCAATGGCACCTCACTCCAGTACTCGCCTGGAGAATCCCATGGATGGAGGAGCCTCGTAGGCTGCGGTCCATGGGGTCACTAATCGTGGGACACGACTGAGCAACTTCACTTTCACGCATTGGAGAAGGAAATGGCAACCCACTCCAGTGTTCTTGCCTGGAGAATCCCAGGGACAGGGGAGCCTGGTGGGCTGCTGTCAATGGGGTTGCATAGAGTCAGCACGACTGAAGTGACTTAGCAGGAGCATCAGTCCAAGGGACTCTCAAGAGTTCTCCAACACCACAATTCAAAAGCATCAATTCTTTGATGCTCAGCTTTCTACATGGTCCAACTCTCACATCCATACATAACTACTGGAAAAACCATAGCTTTGACTAGACAGAACTTTGTTGGTAAAGTAATGTCTCTGCTTTTGAATATGCTGTCTAGGTTGGTCATAGCTTTTCCTCCAAGGAGCAAGCATCTTTTAATTTCATGGCAGCAGTCACCATCTGCAGTGATATCAGAACCCAAGAAAATAAAGTGTCTCATTGTTTTCATTATTTCCCCATGTATTTGCCATGAAGTAATGGGACTGGATGCCATCATCCTAGTTTTCTGAATGCTGAGTTTTAAGCCACTTTTTCACTCTCCTCTTTTACTTTCATCAAGAGGCTCTTTAGTTCACTTTCTGCCATAAGGGTGGTGTCATCTGCATATCTGAGGTTATTGATATTTCTCCCAGCAGTCTTGATTCCAGCTTGTGCTTCATTCAGCCTGGCATTTCGCATGATGTACTCTGCATATAAGTTAAATAAGGGGGGTGACAATATGCAGCCTTGACATACTCTTTTCCCAATTTGGAAAATTGTTCCATGTACAGTTCTAACTGTTGTTTCTTGACCTGCATACAGATTTCTCAGGAGTCAGGTGAAATGGTCTGGTATTCACATCTCTTGAAGAATTTTCCACAGTTTGTTGTGATTCACATAGTCAAAGCCTTTGGTATAGTCAGTGAAACAGATGTTTTTCTGGAACTCTCTTTTCAAATTTTGTGTGTAACGTGATACTTTGTGTTACACACAAAAATTTAAAGTCACTCAATGTTTAACCATTAAAAGGCTTTTCTTTATCCATTCCCACCCCCCTTCAATTCCACTTCACTGTAATCACTGTAATTGTGATTATATACTCTCAGATATTTTATTCAATGGCTTTCTTTTTATCCTCTTCAGGCTTTTCTTCTGGAAATCATACTAGATAGATTTTGGCCTCTTGGTAATTTTCCTCCCTGTCTTTTAATTCTTTTTTCTATTTTTAAATTTTATGCACTTTTGAGTTGTTCTGGGAAAGTTCTTCCATCTTTTTTTCTACTGGGTTTCTCTTCAGCTATGGCTATTAAGGCTATATATCAAACGTTTTTTTAATTTCAATAAATATATATTGTTTCTTTTTCATAGTCACCTGTCCATACATCCTAGATGAAATACCTGCATCATATTAAGAGTAATTAAATTTTATTTTCAATATCTTTTCTGATTGCATAAATAATTATTTTTATTCCACATCAATTTCTTTTGTGTTTTGTTTTTCTTTCTCTCATGGTGTTGGTTTTCATCAAAGCTCATCTGTATGGTTGAGAATTCCAATTAACTTGTCAGTATCCAGCCTGGAATGAAGGGTAAAATATGCCAAGGGCCTATACTTCACTTGCTTTCAGCTAATGTGAGGTGTTGAGAATAATGTCCTAGAAACTGTTTTTCTGGCTCTAACATCTCCTAGTTCTCTATAGTGTCATCAGTTAATTGGGTTACTACCCTGTCTGTTTATCCACACTGTTCATTACAAGCCTTGACATAACTGCAGAGGCATGATGCCTGGCGATAGAGGGTTGCGTAATCATCCAGTCTCAATGCTCTCCTTGCTGTAACCCAGCAATCATGTCAACGGGACCATGCTCTATGTAATAATTGGAAGATTGCTCTTAGCATTTAACAGGATATTCATGGTGTATTTCCAGGTTATCCACCTGATTGTTTTTAATGACTGCATATTATTACATTGTGGAGACATGTTATGATTTAATTACAAACAAACAAGATTGTTAAGTTGTGGATTGTTTAGTTGCTTCCAGTGTTTCCTTATTGTAAACAAATTTTTAACAGCATATTCTTGCTATCATTTTTAAAGAATAGATTCTTAGAAGTATGATTGCTGGGTTAAAGAGTATGAACATTTTTAACAGTTTATGCTTCCATAAACAATATAAGAGACTGTCTGTTTCTCCACTTTTAAATCAACCTTAAACCTTTTCAGTTTTGTAAAACCAATAGATGAGAATGGTATCTGACTTATTTTGACTCATATTGATTCTGTTATAAAAAGTTCTCCTATATTTTTTCTAGTACGGTTATAGTTCTGTTGTTTTTACATTTACATCTTAAATGATCTGTCATTTATTATGGTACAAGTGTGATGTAATAATTCAACTATTCTTTTTCGTATGACAATTAGTTACTTTAAAACTATTAACTGAATAAAACATCCTTTCTCCACTGATGTGAAATGCAAAATGTATCATATGTAGATTCCAATATAAACTTGCATTATACTGAACTCTATTCTAGTCCACCAAACTACTTCTCAACTCTTGTGTGCCTATGAGATTTTATATTTATAATAATAAGGAGATACATTTTAATATCTGGCAGGACACATACTTTCTCATTTTCTCATTATCTTTTCCAAAATTTTCTTAGTTTTTTTGTATCCACTTGTCAGATTGAAAAAAGAAAAAAATGTCAAACTTCTGTTTGGAATACTATTAAATTTCTCTAATAATACTCCCATCTAGCAAAGTGCTATATTTGTTACTATATGTTCTTTAGTTAGACAGTATAGGTTTCTTCTTATACTTTTTATTATTTCCTTGTTAAATCCATATTTAAGCATTAACAAATTTTGTTGCTAATATTTCTTCTTTTCTCTGATATTATTTTCCAACTTAATCTTTTATTCATAAAGGAAAACTATTAATTTTTGTGGTTTTCCCCATATAGAGCCAATTTATAGAACTTAATTGTTAGTTTTAAAATTATTTTAGCACAGCAAAGGATAACATATTTACAAATCATATTTCTGAGAAGGGGTTAATATTCAAAATATATTTAAAAACTCACACAACACAATAGGAAGAAATAAACAAAAACCCAAACAAATAATCTAATGAAAAAATGCAAAGAGGATCTGAATAAACATTTTTCCAAAGAAGACATAGACTAACAAGTATATGAAAATGTGTTCACCATCATGAATCATCATGAAATGCCAAATCAAAATCACCATAACATATTCTGATACTTGTTATAATAGCTATTATCAAAAAGACAAGAAGTAAGTGTTGGTAAGAATGTGGAGAAAAGGGAACCTTGTGTACTATTAGTAGAAATGTAAACTGCTACAGCCACTATGGAAAATAGTATGGAGGTTCCTTAAAAAATTAAAAATTGAGCTGCCAAATGATTCAGCAATTCTGTTTCTGGATATTTATCTGAAGGAAATGAAAGCACTAGCTTGAAAAGAGATGTGTACCTTGATGTTTATTGCAACATTATTTATAATAATCAAGACACAGAAGGCCTTCCCTGGTGGCTCAGACAATAGAGAACCCGCCTGTAGTGCAGCAGGCCTGGGTTTATCACTGGGCCAGGAAGATCCCCTGGAGAAGGGAATGGCAACCTACTCCGGCATTCTTGACTGGAGAATTCCATGGACAGAGGAGTCTGGTGGGTTACAGTCTTTGAGGTCGCAAAGAGTCGGATGTGCCTGAGTGACTGAATACACTTTCAAGACATGGAAGCTACCTAAGTGTCCATTAATGGATGAATGGATAAATAAAAAGTGATAAATGTGTGCGTGTGTGTGTATGTGTATGTGTGGTATAAGTGTGACACACATACACATATATCAGTGAAAGTGAAGTCACTTAGTTAGTCATGTCCGACTCTCTGCGACCCATGGACTGCAACACACCAGGCCTCCCTGTCCATCATCAACTCCCAAAGACTGCTCAGACTCATGTAGGTTGAGTTGGTGATGCCATCCAACCATCTCATCCTCTGTCGTCCCCTTCTCCTCCTTTGAATCTTTCCCAGCATCGGGGTCTTTTCTAATGAGTCGGCTCTTTGCATCAGGTGGCCAAAGTAATGGAGCTTCAGCTTCAGCATCAGTCCTTCCAATGAATATTCAGGACTGATTTCCTTTAGCATTGACTGGTTTGATCTTCTTGCAGTCCAAGGGACTCTCAAGAGTCTTTTCCAAAACCACACAGTTCAAAAACATCAATATATACCACATTTTAAAAATCCATTTATATATATATATGTGTGTGTATATATATATATTTATGTTATATATATCATACAATGAAATACTTTCTGCTATAAAACAAGAATGAAATCTTGCCATCTGCAACAACGTGGATGCTCCTTGGGGATATTACACTAAGTGAAATGATTCCGATAGAGAAAGACAGATACCATATGATACATTTATATGTGGAATTAAAGAAAATACAAAACTGAACTCGTAGATACAGAGAATAGATTGGTAGCTAGAGGTGGGAGGGTGGGAGTGAGCAAAATGAGTGAAGGTTGTCAAAATTTGCAAACTTTGAGTTATAAAATAATTAGGTCCTGAGATAAGGGCTTTCGAGTTGGACCTAGCAGGAAAGAACCCATCTGCCTATGCAGGAGACATAAGAGACTCAGGTTCCATCCCTGGGTTGGGAAGACCCCCTACAGGAGGGCATGGGAACGCACTCCAGTATTTCTTGCCTGGAGAATTACATGGATAGAGGAGCCTGGTGGGCTACAGTCCACAGGGTCATACAGAGTCAGACACCACTGAAGTGACTTAGCATGCACGTACAAGATATAATGTACAGCACAGTGAATATCATTAACAATACTGTGTCATATATTTGAAAGTTGCTTAGAAAGTAGATTTTAAATTTCTCACCATAAGAAAAAAAAGGTAACCATGTGTGGTGATGGAAGTTGACTAGATAGACTCTGTGGTGATCATTTCATAATATGTACAAATATATTGTTATATTGCCCCTGAAACTAGCATAATATTTTATGTCCACTGTGTCTCAATTAAAAAAAAAATCAACCCAACAGCTGTGAGTATAATTGGTTAGAAGGGAAAGAATGGAGTTGTGGCAGTAACCCAGAGAGGACCAGGCTCATGATCCAGGTTAAAACTTTATTCTTTGATATCTCCTTCTCCCTTGCTACCAACATGCAATCAATCGTGAAATCTGATAGGTTTTAACCTTTATACTTTCTGATATATGACATCCTATTTCTAGAAACAAAAAAATATGTTTTTAAAAAAACAAAAAGATTTTAGTTATTTATTTTGGATTCCCTAGACATAAATTTATATCATTTGCAAATAATACTAGTTTTATCTTTTTCCCCAAAATTTAATTAACAAATTATTTTCTGAAATTGGTTTACATAAGCTAAATTCTCCAAACTATTGGTGCCCCTCAATTATCTTTCTCCTGGCTTTATTAGGGGTGGTTTTAGTATGTGATCTTTTAATATTTTCTGTTAGTTCCTAATAAATGATATAATAAATGCTTAATGACTTTAGGAAATTATCTTTTTTATTTTCAGATTAGAATAAATTTTTAAAAAAAAAATTAGAAGTAACTGCCACATTTTATTAAGATTTCTCTGTGAGGAAGAGGGGATGATTCTCCATCATCTGGGGAAATACTTCTAGCTTGGCATGGAATCTTTTTCTGTGTGCCTGGTTTTTCTCTTGCCCCAAGTGATCTTCACTGGAATATTTGCTACTTGAATTTTCACTATTATCTTTTATTATAAGCATATGTATTTAATCAGAGTACAAATATACTGAAGCATTCTCAACTGATTTTCAGAATACTTGCTTTTGTCCAAAAATCTCACCAAACCCTCTCTGAGGCCGTGTGGTAAACTGTCACTGTCTCCTGCCTCAATCTTCAATCTGGATCTATGCTCTCTTTGGCAATTCTGTTCTCTCGGTGGTAGTAGCAACCTCAGTGGCAACAGGAGAGGGGAGATTTTACATCGTCTTTGGCAAGAATCAACACTTGCTGCCTGGAGTCCAAAATGAGAATAAATTACCCACTGTGCAGAAACATGGAAGTCATGATATTCCCAGTGAAACATGTTTAAATAGTCTCTGGGCAGTCATGTTTGGGGTCGTTACTGTCTACAATACCGTCGGGGTTACATTTCCATGAGATTTTGAATAATTTAGAAATAAAATACAAATTGTTCATTCTGTAATGTCTATCTTTCTTTTGCACTGTTTACACTTTAGCATTTTAATAGCTTTGAGGGATGGTGTCCAGGTAATTTTCATCTTTATTTCTGTCTTTCATGGAAGGAAAGAAAGCACAGAAGTGACTTGGGGAAATCAAGCAAGTTGGCATTGTGGATGATTACAGTTATGATCCTCAAGATAATTCTTAAAAATGGGACCTTTTTGCCCTCAAATGGAACTGGATAATTGGTATGTCGCCGTGTATTTTCTTTTGTTACTGTAGGTTCTACCAGCAAGAGCTTTAACGCGTCGTATTTTATCCCTGCTTGCTATGTGAAATGGTTCTAAGTTTACTATCTTCCCTTGACCTTTTACTGTGCTAGTTATTTTGCTTTTCTCATAACTAAGATTTCCCCATCCTCCCAACCCTTCTTTATTTACTCAACTTTTTAATTTGGTAGCTATTCTCTGAATTTCTTCCAATTCCTTGGTGTATTAATACTTCAACAAAGAAAACCCAGAACTCTGAACGGTGAGGGCTTTTAAATGCCAAGTACGGCAGAAAAATTGCCTCATTTGTTTTCACATGTGATACTCTTATTAACAACAGTTCAATTCAGTGTTTATTTTTCTGGCAAGAATATTCATTATTGACTCATCCACTGTATTCCTCTCCTTATAAACTTGAGGGCAAAACACAATGAACAGAAAATAAAACTTAAAGCATGAAGCAGAGATTGGGGGTCATGGGAATGTGGCATTATACTTTCTTAAATTAGTTTAGCTTTTGTGGTATTTGTTAGGCAAATAAACTTTGGGTATTAAATCAACAATATATTGGCAATTATACAAAATTCAAATGCCAATCTGCACCTACCTGACTTCAGCAGTGATGTAAATAGGATCCTATTAAACATTACCATTGCTGATGTTCTAACGTTAATTTAGTTCCTACAGGTAGTTTTCTAGCTTTTATTTTTACACTTTCAGCTAGTCACCTGCTATTGTCCCTTTACTTTTATTCCAGATAGAAGTCTATACTTCCTCACCATAAATATGAATTCAAGGATATTTTATAGCACTTCATAGTTTGCTAAAAAAGAAAGCTTTCATGTATATGATCTCACTTGATCTTATAGCTTTTTAAGGTGGACAGAAAGTAAATTTCTTATTCCATTTTACAGATGGAAAATCAAAGTTCAGATTACCAAGAAGCTCTCTGATGCATTAGCACATGTGGCTAATTGCATGGATACTCATTAGAACTTAGACTAGTGCACAAGTCTTTTGACTCCTGGTCCATCATTTGTTCAAGTTAGAACTCTACCAGAAAAGTTTAGCTATTATTTTAACTCTGCTTTATCATTGAGCTTAGACTATGCCCACAACATATCAATAGCAATACCCAAAGGCAGATGGAATGAATATGGATCACAGAAGTTAAGAAGGCAGAAATAAAGAATGTGAGTCAAGAGAGGAGGTAGAGGGACTTCCCTGGTAGTCTAGTAGTGAAGACTCTTCGCTTCCACTACAGATGGACCAGGTAAAATCCCTGGTCAGGAAACTAAATTCCTACATGCCCCAGTGTGCAAACCAAAAAAAAAAAAAACAAGAGATGAGGTAGAGAGAGTAGTGTCATGAAAACTGTCTCTGGACATTTCATGGTACTGTTGTTGTAGATCATCAATCCAAATTTTGTTTTTAAACAAAACAAAACATCTATCTGAGCCATTTAATATTGATTAGGGCTTCCCAGGTGGCTCAGTGGTAAAGAATCTGCCTGCAGTGCAGGAGACACAGATGTGGGTTCAATCCCTGGGTTGGGAAAATCCCCTAGAGAAAGAAATGGCAACCCACTCCAGTATTTTTGCCACGGATAATCCCAAGAGGAGCTTGGTAAATCTGTTTTTCTGTCTCCTGCATAGCACTTCTGTCATTTGCATTTTCTTTTTCTCAAAATGCAAATCACATTCATTGCCTTCTCTGACCCTCCATCTCTGTCACTCCTGTGGGCATGTGGAGAAAATGACATCTTTAGAAAAGGTCAAGTATTTGTCATGTAAGAAAACTGCATTCCTCTTTCCCAGAATTATGATTTCAAGAAACAAAGGCAAGGAGTTAGGTTACCACAATCCTTCAGTCAAGTTTATTTGTTTGAGTCATAAGGAATGTACCCACTTTATGGAAGCTTTAAATTATTTATGTGGAAGTAAACCTTTACTGAAAGTTTTCATCCTTCTTTGCCTGTTATCTCTTTGATCCCCTAATGTGCGTTCAGAAACCTAAGCAGTTTTCCCCCTGCTTGAGATTGTTTTCAAGATATAGTGAAGTTATGAGGCAGTTATTCCAAACAAGTGAAAAATAACTATCTTCAAAGACATGTGGATGTAAGGGAAGGTGATGGTTCAAAATTAAAAAATTACCACCCCTCCATTTTTTTTTTTTTTAACTCCCAACCAGTATAAAGAGCTTCACCTTCTGGTCAGTTTAAGAAAAAGAAGGGAAGTTTCTCAATTGTGTCCAACTCTTTGCGACCCCATGGACTGTAGCCTGCCAGGCTCCTCCCTCCATGGGATTCTCCAGGCAAGAATACTGGAGTGGGTTGCCATTCCCTCCTCCAGGGGATCTTCCCAACCCAGGGACTGAACCCAGATCTCCTGCAATGCAGGCAGATTCCTTACTGTCTGAGCCACATGGGCAATTTAGAATGACTGCAAATCATTTTGAAATGCTTATTCTTGTATTTATCTTTGTGATAATAGCTTACACACATGGAACGCTTCCTATGTGCCCCTGATCTGCATTATCTTATTTGATTCTGACCAGGAGCCTGGGTGGTGATCCTTTTTAACCCCTCATTTTGTGGGAAAGTCAGCCATCCCTTCACCTCACTTACATCATCACCAGCCCTATTGATTTTATCCCAGGATACAGCACAAACTGTCCACTTAGCTCCTCATCCAGGGTCAACCTGCTAGTTTAAGGGACTATCATCCCTCACTTAGTCTCCTGCAAAAATGGTTCTCCTTTCCATTCTGGCTCTCATCCAACCTCCATAGTAGCCAGAATTACCTTTCAACAATGCATATTGATCACATCGCTTCTCCCTGAAAAATCCTGGTCTCTGAAGTTCTGTGGAAGCTGACCCCACCCCGTACCCTGCCTGTTCTGAATCCACCTGCTTCCCTAGCTCATCTTTACCATCCTCTCCTTGCTCATACCATCCAGGCTCATGACAGTCTTTCTCCTCTGGAACATGACTGCATGTCTCAACATCAAGTGTGCTGTTTCTACCCAAGCTGTCTAAGGCTTTCCTTCAAAATCTTCCTGACTACTCCTACTCCTCACTTAGGTCTCTGCTAAAACATTGCTTCTCAAATTCCCTCAACTCATCCATCTAAACAATTCTCTGTTCTTATAGCTGTTTATAACTATTTATCTCTATACACATCTCTCCCTCATTGCTGTGTTCATATCCATCTCTGTGTCTATCTGTGTCACATATACTGTCCTTTCATCTGTGTGGATAGATTTTGTCTCAGACCCTTGCTGACTTTTATGTAGGTCAAGACCTGTCATAATTTTTCACCAGTCCAAAATAACTTACCATTTATTGAAAATGAAACAAAAAAATTTATAAAAACAAAGCTAAACATTTTGGAAGTGCTTTTTAAGATTTGGAGACCTTTCTCCTTGACTCGTAGGTGGCTGTGTTCTCTCTGTCTTCACAAGGTCTTTGTTCTTCAAGTGTTGTGTCCTCATCTCCCCTTCTTAAAGGACACCAGTCACACTGGATTAGGGTCCACCCTAATGGCCTCATTTTTGGTGAGAGGAGGCACAATTCAGTCCAAAACACATAGGTAGTGAATTAAGGGTCTGAAGTTCAAATATTGGACTTTCCGACTCCAAACTCCAGGTCTCTTCTTCCACATCAAATCTGCCTCTGTGTCATTAATTCTCTTCTCCACTGACTACATTCCATCTTGTTAAACTCTGCTTCCCACCATCCCAAGGAGCTGCTCCTTGCTAGTAAGATTTTGAAGAAATTGAAGTCCTTTTTCACTAGAGAAGATGGAATGGGTGAGCTGTTAGGAAAGGAGTCAGCAGTCAGGAAGAAAAATGCTTGAAATATAGATTAATGAGGTTGTACAATTATCGGCCTGAAAAAAAGACACTCATTGAATGAATATGGATTATTTGCAAAAGATTAATTGAAATTATTCTCCATTAGTAGGAACTAATTTCAGGAGAAAATAATAGGTTTAGTCATTGCTTTATTTGCTCCTCACCATAACCTTGTTAGGTAAACAGTTTCTTTATTTTTATCATTGTAGAGAGTAAGGAGTTGAAGCTCCAAGAGTTTGTGTGACTTGCCCAAGGGGTGGAACTACGACTCAGTCGCTTCTTTTGATTCACAGTGCATGGTCTCTTACTTGGTTGGCTGCCTCCCTATTCAGTGTACCCACAGGATGCTGTGTGAAGTTCTGTAGGTAACTTGTAGATTCACCACAGGATATGCTCTCAGAGAACTTCCTTTGTGAAAGATCAAACTATCATGCTCCATGTGCTCTCAGCCCTGTCCCTGAGAGAAGCCCAATGACACACAACTGGACATGCTCATCCACACTCACAAAACCACATCTTGTACTTATGAGGGTGCATTTTCTGAATGTGGAACTTACCCAACGGGGAGTGGGCACTAACTGCCACACAGTATGACTGAGAAATTCACAAGTACACATCTACCCTCAGATATTTCTGTCCAGATACTATACTTCCTCCTCTTAACTAACACCTCATCTGTAAGAAGAGCTAATTTGGTAAAAGACAAAATGTTTCAACTGTCACCATAACAGTGATTTTCACTAGTGAGTTATGAAATAAATTTTGTGGGTCAAGACCAGCATTTCCAATATGAAGTAGAATAAAATAAAATAGAGAATATCAGAGTATACTGCATGAAAATGTGAGGGAATATTGTTTCATGAAATTTGTTTCCATTTTTTTTCTCTGTGTATGAGCCTATACACTGGATCCTTATGAAATTTATTTCTTGATCAATGGCAGTGAAAAAAGAGAAAAATAGTTCTTTAAAAGAAGCATCTTTTTATAGTTTTGAATTGAGGATTCTTTTGCTAATATGATAACAAATTGGACTCTTTCCCAAGATAAATGCACACGAATTTATATACCTATGTTTTGGGTGCCATTTTAAAGGACCTATGGACCATATGAATCTCACCTACTGATCTTGAGTTAAGAACACTTGTTCTTGTTAAAATGGCATTCTTCCTGGAAAGGGGGAAGTGGCCCTACAGATTGCTTCTGGGCACTTTTCTTCAACATTTCCATATTTTAACTTAAATACCTTTAGCATTTTAGAGCTAAGAATCTAGCCTAAAGAGGATGAGAGAATTTATTCAATATTTAGCTTATTGTCTTTTACTGAATAAAATAGATCTGGCAATATAAGGGTTTTCAGGCCGTACCATATCAGCTCCACCAAGCTTAAGTTCCGAAAGGGGAGAGAGCCAATACACACTGAAAGTGATGAATTCAGATAAAGTTAAGTTTTAAAGGAAATGATTAAGGTGATGTGATAGAAACAACTGGAGAGGAAATGGGAGAGATTGAGGAAGGTGGTTTATTTTGAATTGGGGTTCAGGAATGTGTCTCATTTATTAACTTGGATTGTTATATAAATATTTGTGGTTGTGCCTCCTCTATTATATTTCACCCATCAGCTTGCTTTACAATATTTCAAAGCACTTCATGAATATTTATTGATTGCTAATTTAATTTTTTTAGGGAGAGATGGAGAAAACAGGATGTTTAAAAGTATGGATTCTGGCATAAGAGAGCCTGAGCTTGAATCCTTGCTCTGTCCTTTCCTACTAATGTGGTTATGGGCAAGTAATTAATCTCATAAACTTTAGCTTCTTCAGGCTTATCTCTAAAATGGGGCGAATAGTATTCTCTGCGTGCTTAGACTGTTATGAGGCCTAAATAGGTTAATAAACATAAAGAACTTGCATATGATGTTTTCTGATGTCCACCTCGGTACTTAGTGCCTTTGAAAACAACCGTTTTGTGGTAACTCACAATTTTGTGAGTCAGGAACATGGGCAGATCTCAGTGAGATAGCTCGTCTACTTTGTTCTGCCGATTCGTCAGTTAAAGTCTCTTGGTGATTTTTAGCTTGTGGATGAACTAGTCAGAAGTGTGGGAGCAGGGAGTGAGTGTTCCAAGTGGCTTCACTCACATGTCTCTCATGTGGTGAGATGAGTGGAAGGCTGGACTCATCTTACAGAGCTCCTAGTGGAGGCTCAGGTCTCCCAGAGAGAGTGTTCTAAGAAAGAGGAAATAGGACTCAATGGCTCCCTGGAATCTGGGTCCAGAACTAACAGAGAGATGCTTTTGCCATATTCAAGTGGTCAAAGTTATCAAAGAACCAACTGGGATTCAGGAAGGAGGTATAGTGCCCACCTTTCTAGATATAGTAAAGAATGTGTAGCCTTCTTTAACCTGCCACACTATCCATAGCACCTAGAAAGTACTAGATCAGTCTAAGCTAAAAATTCTATCCTGTTATACACTTTCAGAAAGTGTGCTTTTATGTTTATTTCAGACTGTTGTAGCAAAATCAGACTTTAGGCTTGCTTCTTCTTTACTTTTTATTTACCTTTTTATGCTTCTTAAAATAGTCCTCATCAGTAGGTGGCAGTTGAGATTTAAAAACTAGTGCACCTACACAGACCACTGAGCATTAACTGTGGGAATTTCCCTCCCGTCATAGAAACGGTTTTTCTTTATGCCACAAGTCATACAGAACTCGGTTTCAGTTAATTCACTGGTTGCCCATAATCCCACTAATACCACCACACAGTTGTGTGTTTCCTCTCCAGAGGCCAAGGACTTAGAAAAAAGGGTGATATCTAAGTACATTAAAATTCATTGGTAAATAATCATATTTTCCTGGGCTGAACTACTGGGCTGAACCCCAGGCTCTTTTTTCTCCCCTCACCTCCAATACCAACAAAATCTAACGTATGAAAACAGAAGAAATAAAAAAACACATAAAAAGTTGGCCAAGTTCACAGTTTAAAATTTCTTGTAAAAGACCAATGTTGTGTGGCATTTATCTAAATAGACATTTCCTGTAACCACTTACCCCAGTAACGAATCAGCAGCTTAATGGGGGTTGTGCAATCTTGTCTATTGGTTAGGCTGTCTTACTGAGAATCTTCATTTGCTTTTTCCAGTTCTTCCTATCCCACCTTGCTTTTTATTTAATTTTTTTCGAGATTCAATACTTTTCCGAGGTACATAAAAGTACTTTTTGGTTTTCAAAGCTCAAGGTCAATTTAAAGACTGGTCTCTGAGGAAATGAGCATTTGTGATGGGGTCATCTATTTCCCTGAATCTGTTACAGCTTTTGAGATATGTGTGAGGAGGAGAAAAACAGATAAGCCAAATTGGTTTTTGAGACAAGGGGCACCTATAAATGGAGAGCTATTGACCATGAAAATGTAGCATACCAATATTTATTTGGAGAAAAGGTCTATCTGATCATTGTATTCTCTGTCTTGAAACCAAAATGTTTTTGTACTGTTTTTATTAAAAATTTCATCATAATGTAAGCCATCCCCACCCCCTTCAGCCACACCCCAAACCACTCAGCCCCAGTTCTGTCTATGAAATGCATGCCATTTTGAGGTCATTATTTTCCCCAAGTTTCCCAGAATTACCACACATACCCCCTCCCAAAGCTGTTTTAATTTGTGTAGCCAGGCTCTTGCAGAAGGGATATTTGCTAGCAGTGGTATTGATTCTGTAATGGAGTTGCAGTTCAATTGTGGTGACAAGAAAACTGATTTTTTTTTTCTTTAAGGATCATCAAAATAGGTAGACTCCAGAGGATAAAATTTGTACATAAAATCACCTGATCTTTTTTGTGCCCTTTCTTTTTACCACTTAGGCAATACACTTGTCTTAGCACTTTGCTGGAAGTTCACACATTTGCACCTTTGAATTACTTTCAAAAAGAAGGCCGGCATTGCCTCGTTTGAAAATAAAAATTGCCTTCTAACAAGTGGGAAGTCGATGTTCCCCCTGAGACCACCAGTCTCCTCATAAGTGACAATATTCCCATTACCACTCTGGGACTCTTACTGACTTTATCTGAAGCACAGTCTGCTGGAGGGAGGACAAATTAGGAGCCAGGAGAACTAGATCTGATAGCTGCTGAAATTGGACCTGTACTTAACCTTCGCAGGTATCCTCTTCCTCTGCCATTTGAAGCAGGAATGAGGAACCCTGTGATCTTACGGGTCCATTTTAGTTCAAAAGGCAAAAGTATAACAGGCCTGAAATATTTAGCTTTGTTGTGAATCTAGAATGCACAGTGTCAGAGGAAATACTTAAATTTTTTTTCTTCTGTTTAAATGTACTCCTTAATGTGGATTTATATGACTGATTTCTTTCATCTGAGATTTTTTTAACCAAGAGCTGGTCCTATCTGCCTTGCTTCTCTGATGGGCTACTCAGAGAACCTGCACGGGACGGGGGGCGGGGTGGGGGGGAGGTGGGGGGGTGCGTATGGGCAATGCTGAGCTGCTTTTCAAGGCTCAGTCACCTTCACTCCACACGGCAGCATTTCCAATCAGACTCATGTTCACAGTTCTATTTCTGGCGGCAAACTGCTTGGCCACAGGGTTTGTACAATTTCTCTTTTCTTTCTTTTTTTTCCCCTCAACACAGCACTTTCCCAGTTCATGTAAACTCTGTGTTAATTATTTTGGCTGTTAGCTGAGAAAGAAGACGAGCTCCACATTTGCTAAATCAAGAATGACAAAGTGGATTCAGAAGTGCTCGCTCCACAAAATGGTTTACACTCTGGAACTAATGCAGACTCTCTTTGTTTCAATGTGTTGCACACAAATATCGATTAATCGTTTTTCTTTATTAGTTTATGTCCCCTTGGTAGTATAATGCATTTGACATTCCTTCCATATTGTAGAAGGAGCGGGCTGCTATAAACCCAGGCTGACACTGTCAGCAAAAGGATTTCAGCAGTTTCCAAAGGTGGGGAAACAGATAATTAATGCTAGTCTCCTCTGCTAAAAAAAAAAAAAAAAAAGAAATGTCAGAGAGGAATGGTGTTTTTTCCCATATCCTATAAAACTTTGTGTTGGGAATGTGTGGCTGACAGTGAAGCAGGCGGCACTAGTGGCGTCAGCTCAAGATTCTAATTCTTCTGTTAGTTCCACCCTGCTCCCCAGGAAAGACTTCTGTGCCTTCTGAAGAGGGACCAGAGACGAGTTCTAAGACCTGCACAGCTGTCAAAGAAACATACGTGTCTAGGCAAAGGAGAGGGTTTTCATGAGGTCTTTAACTACCTAAGAAAGGTGTATTTGTAGGTGTGAAGGAGAGAATTAAACTGCCTTTTTAGGTCCCAGTAGATAAGTATAGTTTTAACAGTCAGAACTTGCTGGCTCTGAGTCTGGAAAAGTATTAGTTTACACGTTTAAGAAGATGAACTTCAGAACCAGGAACTGGGGTGTTAGAAAGACCCGGGACGTGTCTCTGTATGCACCTGTTTTTTTCTCTCTTGTCTCACACTGACTTTTGTTATTTAGTCAATACTGTGGGGAATACAGACGCCTCGCAGCTCCTAGGATCATGCTGTCTTACAAAAAACAGAAACAAAAAAAGCAACACCAACAAAAAACAGATCATGCTCTGCTGAGTGTCTTTTAGTCTCAACTCCAAAATAAGGAGCAAGGAGTTTCTTTTGTCTTAGCTCATGTTGGTTGAATACTCTTCTGTGAATTAACTGTGGTAAGCGGGGTTGGTAAGGAACACATATCTGGCTGTTAGGAATGTCCTCCCCCTATGTCTTCACCTCCTCCTCCATTGTGCATCAGAGAAGCCACTCAAGTGTAATTACCTAAGGACTTCTGACCGTTGACAAAAACCTGAACTTACTCACACCTATGAAAATAAAACCTGTTTTATTGTTTTACTGTTCTCCATTGATGTGCTTATCAAGAGGGGCTTTTCTTTTGTGGCCAAAAAGAAAATAAAGCTGAAGACAAGACAAACTTCTATTACTAATTTTTTGAATTTTAGGCACTATTTATTGACGTTCCACTGTGGAGGAGGGGACTTCTGTACTCTTTGACTCCCAGCCTCTCCACCACATAAATATATATGCCTCACTCGCGGACCCCACACAGCACTCTCACAAAACGCATTTCCTATCCCTGCCATAGAGTTATAGTTTTGGATAGAACAATCATCACTGTTTTTATTATTATGAACATGCATTCACACATGTTCATATCACAGTAATAGACAACACCAGAATCCTAATGGGTTTGGCTCATGCAAAGTCCATTCCAGGATTAAGTGACTCTCCCAGGTAGTTGTCCTTACAACCGTTGTCACACACTTACAAAGCAGTCCACAGTGTCCTCACCACGTGACTGTGCCAGCTCAGGTAACAGTCCAAGACAAAGAAGAAAGAATGGAATAGAAAATCCAGGGGCTTTTCATTGCTTCAGACCAGAAGTATTTAATGTATTTACATGTATTACATGTATTTAATGTATGCCACACTTGCTTACCTCTCTGGCTGAGACTAGTCACATGACCTTGTCTAACTGCAAGAATACTGGGATGTGGAATTTTTTTTTTAATTGAATTACAGTTGATTTATAATGTTTCAGATATACATAATAGGCAAGTTTGGCCTTGCAGTAAAAATGAAGCAGGGCAAAGTCTAACAGAGTTTTGCCAAGAAAATGCACTGGTCATAGCAAACACCCTCTTCCAACAACACAAGAGAAGACTCTACACATGGACATCACCAGATGGCCAACACCGAAATCAGATTGATTATATTCTTTGCAGCCTAAGATGGAGAAGCTCTATACAGCCAGCAAAACAAGACCTGGAGCTGACTTGGCTCAGATCATGAACTTCTTATTGCCAAAATCAGACTTCACTCAGGGAGAACCACCAGACCATTCAGGTATGACCTAAATCAAATCCTTTATGATTATACAGTGGAAGTGAGAAATAGACTCAAGGGATTAGATCTGATGGACAGAATGCCTGAAGAACTATAGATGGAGGTTCATGACATTGTACAGGAGACAGTGATTGAGACCATCCCAAATAAAAAGAAATGCAAAAAAGCAAAATGATTGTCTGATGAGGCCTTACAAATAGCTGAGAAAAGAAGAGAAGCTGAAGACAAAGGAGAAAAGGAAAGATATACCCATCTGAATGCAGAGCTCCAAAGAATAGCAAGGAGAGAAAATAAAGCCTTCTTCAGTGATCAATGCAAAGAAATAAAGGAAAACAATAGAATCAGAAAGACTAGAGATCTCTTTAAGAAAATTAGAGCTACCAAGGGAATATTTCATGCAAATATGGGCACAATAAAGGACAGAAATGGCATGGACCTAACAGAAGCAGAAGATGTTGAGAAGAGGTGGCAAAAATACCCACAAGAACTATCTTCATGATCCAAATAACCATGATGGTGTGATCACTCACCTAGAGCCAGACATCCTGGAGTGCAAAGTCAAGTGGGCCTTAGGAATCATCACAGTGAACAAAGCTAGTGGAGGTGATAGAATTCTAGTTGAGCTATTTCAAATCCTAAAAGATGATGCTGTGAAAGTGCTGCATCAATATGCATACTCAATATGCCAGCAAATTTGGAAAACTCAGCAGTGGCCACAGGACTGGAAAAGGTGTTTTCATTCCAATCCCAAAGCAAGGCAATGCCAAAGAATGTTCAAACTATCACACAATTGCACTCATCTCACACACTAACAAAGTAATGCTCAAAATTCTCCAAGCAATGCTTAAATGGTATGTGAACCGTGAACTTCCAGATATTCAAGCTGGATTTAGAAAAGGCAGAGGAACCAGAGATCAAGTTGAAAACATCTGCTGGATCATCAAAAAAGCAAGAGAATTCCAGAAAAACATCTACTTCTGCTTCATTGAAGGAGAGAGATGGCAACTGGCTCCAGCATTCTTGCCTGGGAAATCCCATGGACAGAGGTGCCTGGTGGGCTACAGTCCATGGGGTCACAAAGAGTCAGACATGACTTATCAGCTAAACAACAACAACAAGATGATAAGGAGGAAATTTGATTCGTTTTCAGATCTGTTCACTGCTACTTTAGGATTTAATTTCATATGGTTTCTAAACATTTATTATCCATTCTGCTATTCCAAATGTTGTGGCTTTTTTCATGTACTATTTTATTTGTGCATTTAAATTTTAAAATTCTTATGTTGACACAAGAATTTTATTATGGAATTTTCCAACATGTGCAAAAGTAAATATAATGCACAATAAATCTCAAATTTTCACCATCAGCTACAATAAATACCAATATTATAGCCAATATGACCTCAGGTATTCTGTACTCCCTTCTCTCACTACTCCAGCTCCTCACTAAAATATATTAAAACAAATCCTGGATTCATATAATTTCATTTGTAAATGTTCCTAATGCTAATGTAACAGATGAGGACTTAAAACATATTTGAAGAGCAATTATCACACGCAACCAAATTAACAATAATGGTGCAATATATCTAATGCCCAAATCTATGTTCAGTTATTTCTATCAAAAAAAGTTGTTATCCTCACATTTTTTGTTTATTTTGAACAGAATTTGCATACTATTTGGTTGAGCAGTAAGTGAGCACAGTTGACCCATTCATCATACGAAGAAATGTGACTGCACGATTTCTGCCATTTCTGTGCCGGAGTGGTGTACGTAGGCATGACCACATATCCATGATCACTTTAGACAGCCATGGTTTAAGCCTTATATACAAGCAAAATTATTATCAGTACCCATGCTCATGTTCCAGAAGTGTCTTGGTTTGGGCAAGAAATTATGTGGTCACTTTAAGCACAGGGACAGGTCTTGTCACCAAAGGAGGTGCCTATATTGAATTTCAATCCTTTATAATTATTTCCTCTACAAGTTTCAGGTCTTCAAAAGACTTTACTTAAAAAAAGTTAGGAGTGGTGCTCAGATCACTGTTTCTGCTGGCTTTCCTCAAGATTTGAGTGGGGTATAGCATATACCCCTTATAATGAGTGCATTTGTTCTCCAAGGTACAAGACCCCAATTTTTCAGTCTAGAAGTTCAGTCTTGTCATGGAATTCTCATTCTACTTCTCTGTACTTGGGAGCAGAGATTCAGTAATTTGGTAGTGGGAAGAATTCCTGGCATAGCGGTTAAACATTCTTTGTTTAACTATCCGGACAGCTCCCCATGGCCAGCACCGTCTCTCAGAATAGGCTCTTTTGTTCTTTATGTGATTTGGTGCTTGAAAGAACTCATCTATTTTGAGCTCCTCTTTGACTGCCTAGGATTTAAAGTTCCTCAGCTTTGTTAGGTTTGACTGTCAGTCTCTTCCCACTTGTTTTATAATATCTTCCAGGAATTCTTCACTTTTCTGGTTTTTAGTAGCCTACCACCCAGCTTTCAAGTGCTGTTATGGATTTATTTTTATCGTTTTAGTTCTGTGTTATTAGAAAAGGGATTTAAGGGAGCAGGGAAGTTAAACTCAAGAGCCTTTGGTAAGCCATCTTGAGTGAGAGCCTCTATGTCTTTTTTTCTTATTTTTCCATATAGACTTCTTGAAATATTCCCTGCTGCCTCATCCCGCTTTTCCCAAACATGCTTTTAAAAAAAAAACTTGCAGAGACAAATTTCTAATGTAAAATCTACTGAATATGGCAACAAATGTACATAGACCCAATTCATGACTACTCACATGCCTCAACTAAGGAGGAAGATAAATTGTGACTGTAGAGGTAGGTTTATTCTTTGTCATTATAAGAAGAAATTCTACCAGAAAATTGAAGTTCTTGCTCCTGGCAAGATAGGTACAAGTGATGTGATTCAGGAAAATGCAAGTAAAAATGGTAATGAATTGTACACACATCAAAACAGCTAAAATGAAAAGAGTGATGTTATCAAGTGTTGGCAAGGCTGTGCAGCTACTAGAACTCCTTTACCAGATGATGGTAATGAAAACTAATAAAAGCATTGGTGAAACTGGCATTGTCTACTAAACATGCACATACACAAAACCTGTAACCTGGAAAAGTCACTTTGAGGCATACATTCAGTAGAAATGCATATACAGCTACAGCTAAAGACCTTTAAGATAATGTCATATCAATATTATTTTTGGTTGTTCCCAAACTGGAAACAACCTAATGTCCAGCAATCACCAGAATAATGTATAAATATATTGAAAATACTCATATTGGGCTTCCCTAGTGGCTCAGTTGTAAAGAATCCACCTGCCAATACAGAAGATGTGGATTCTATCCCTGGGTCAGGAAGATCCCCTGGAGAAGGAAATGGCAACGCACTCCAGTATTCTTGCTGGGTAAATCCTATGGACAGAGGATCCTGGCAGGCTACAGTACATGGAGTCTCAAAGAGTTGGACATGACTTGGTGGCTAAACTACAATAACAACTTATTTATTATTAATAGTATATACAGCATATGACTGCTGTAGAGCAAGGCAATTGGCAAACTGCTGTTACACACAGATCAATCTCACAAAAGTTACAGTGAACAAAGAAAGTCAAATAGAAAAGGATATATATTGTATGATTTTATTTAGAGAAAGTTTAAAAGAAGCCAAACTAATCTATGGCATTAAATTTCAGTATGGTGATCCCCTCCGGGGAAGAAGAAGAGTGGGTGTTCAGAATGGGTATAAAGTGAAACTTATGTTGCTGGAAAGATTCTATTTCTTAACCTGGATGGAGATTTCATGGGTATCAGTTTTGGATAATTTATGTTGTACATTGATTAGTGCGCTTTTCTGAGTGTGTACAATACTTTGATTAAAAAGTTACAAAAGAAACCACCCTGCTTGAAATAAATTCCCAATATGTCTAATATACATGAGCCAACCCTATCTCTAAATTATTTCCATAGATATAGTAGTGATACTCTGTACTTGTACGATATTCAAAATTTTTTACAGAACTCTCAAATTATCTCACTTGACTTCATGAAATTATAATGAAGTATCCTGCAAGTAATCTTTGACTTCTTGAGTTAGAATAACTCAGAATTGTCCTCTGCCATGTGTGGCAAGTAACAGAACTGAGACTGGAACCCAAGACTAATGGCTCTTCTTTCAGTTTTCTTTCAATATATTTAAGGACTCCACCCTGGAATCTTGGGACCTTGGACAGATTTTTTTTTTTTTCTTAGCTTTCATTCCCTAATGAGTCTTTCTGTTTCATAGCTATTCTACAAAATTAGACTTTTTTTTTTTTTTTTAGTGATTGTAAGAGTTAACTATGTTTTGAAAGAAATCATAGAAAAATTTTCTCACTCACAGGTGAAATCAAGCATGATATTATTTGATCACAGTCATGAGGAATACTGTGACTTTTGCTGTGTTACTTCGGATGTATGGCCTTACTAACACATTATAATAGCTAAAGGTCATGTGTATGTGTAGACTCATGTCTGCTTGTAGGGAGCAAATCATCCACAAAAGAATACCTTTGTTACTCTGAACGCTGTAAGGTAGCTGACCTTTTCCACTCCAAACACCCGAAGTGGAGAGTGAAAGAAGTGGTAGTGGTTTAGTTGCTAACTCATTTCCGACTCTTGAGGCTGTGTGGACTCTAGCCTGCCAGGCTCCTCTGTCCATGGGATTCTCTAGGCAAGAATACTGGAGTGGGTTGCCATTTCCTTCTCCAGGGCATCTTCCCGACCCAGGGTCAAACCCGGGTCAGGAAAGAGGTCAAATACAGAGGTCCACATTCTCTAGCCATCCTGCTCCAGGTATACTTGGATCTTAAAAAACCATTCTTCAATTTACATTTAAGTTAAAATATCTGGTAGGAGGTGATACTAAGAGAGGATAGAGAATTCCTAACTTGGAATGAGGTTGGGAATGCTTAGGAGGTGGGCTATCAGAGGGCAGGTAGAAATGAGGAGGCTGGGAGGCTATATGATACTTAAGAGTTGAGGTTTACATGGATACAAATAAATATGTTTATACTTTGCAAATAAACTAGGCCTATGGTGGGGGAGGGGATGAAGGAGGGCAGTGGGAAAGAATGTTCCTGCCAATGAAGGAAATGCAGGAGACTCCAGTTTGATCCCTGGCTTGGGAGAAATCTTGAGTAGAAAATGACAACACACTCCAGTATTCTTGCCTGGAAAATCCCATGGACAGAGGAGTTTAGTGGGCTACAGTCCATGGTGTTGCAAAAAGTTAGACAAGACTGAGCAACTGAGCATGCACACAAAATAAACTAGAGTTTTTAACTGTACCGATAACTCATCTAGATACCAGGAGACAAGTACCATTCTCCTTTTCTTTATGTTCCAAGTTCCTCTTCTCAAAATTCAAAGTGTTCCAAAATTGTGTCCTGTTTTCCTCTTTAAGACTTTCCTCGATTCCTCTGTTTCTTGTCTTCATGTGCATGGTATGTCCCTACTACGGCTGAATTTGCTTCAGACTCTTGGGAGACACCTGAATTTAACAGTATTTCTGACTTAGGAAATTTCCAGAGAAAGGCTTAAAGACAACTGGGTTTAAGATTACCAAAACAAGTAGATGCATGGTTAGGCATTGGTTTGTTTTGTTTATACTGTTCTGCTGCTGCTGCTGCTAAGTCGCTTCAGTCGTGTCCGACTCCGTGTGACCCCATAGACGGCAGCCCACCAGGCTCCCCCGTCCCTGGGATTCTCCAGGCAAGAACACTGGAGTGGGTTGCCATTTTCTTCTCCAATGCATGAAAGTGAAAAGTGAAAAGGAAGTCGCTCAGTCGTGTCTGACTCTAACAACCCCATCAACTGCAGCCCACCAGGCTCCTCCATCCATGGGATTTTCCAAGCAAGAGTACTGGAGTGGGGTGCCATTGCCTTCTCCGTTATACTGTTCTACTCCTCATCAAAAATTGTTTAAGGACCATTGTTTTATAAAAGAAATGTGAACTAACAGTTTTATAATGCTTTGTAAATCTTACAAAGAGGAAAGACTTATTAGAAGTGTAATTCAGTTTGTAATATTCAGAATCGATGCCCATATGATTTAGTCAGATTAATGACATAATCAGAATAATAGCCTACAAACTAAGGTGGGGTGCAAAGGGGGTAGAAGGGAGGTTAAAGAAGGAGGGGACTTATGTATATCTATGGCTGATTCATGTTGATGTATGGCAGAAACCATCACAATATTTTAAAGCAATTATCCTCCAATTAAAAATAAAAAAAGAATGAATCTTACTCTCAAATACTACCTGAACCTTATGTTATCTGCAGCACATTTTTTACTGCTTTCATACTGAATGTTTTTTCTCAATCAACCTCTGAAGCTCTGAAGAAGCCATTATAATTTTACAAGTAAAAAATGTTTAAATCTAAGTGCAATGTTTATTCTCAAATATAAATTTGAGTCTTGGCATCGTCATTTTAGTCTGATTAAATGTGAATTTCTCATGTTTAGTTCTAGATTAAGAAATAACTGTGAAATTTCTTGTTTCCCCTGTTTCTTTTCCCTTGTTAAATTATAGGAAAGCAATTAAGTGTAATTTGTAAATAGTGATCATAGTGATTCGAAGCATGAGAAATTCAAACACTTACATACCTTATTTCTATTTTGATTTCTTACAGATCAACTTTATTTTAGTATCAAATTTAAAGATGAGTTTGAGCTTGTGCAAACTTCGGGAAATAGTGAAGAACAGGGAAGGCTGGCGTGCCGCAGTCCATGGGACTGCAAAGAGTCAGGCACAACTTAGCGACTGAAAAACAACTCTAGAGACTGCAAAATGGAGGAAGGGGGAAAAGAGGAAACTCCATGAACTGTTCCTGCCTTCAAAACTTCTGCCAATGCTTGCAGCTCCAGAATCCTAAATTCCTTGGCAGTTTCCAGCCCATCTGTGGGTTTTGTGCCTAATTCAGGACACGAGAACAGAGATAAAAGGGTGAATTCTGCTTTGTTTGCCTTAAACTGTGGCAGACTGAATCAATGAGAAAAAAATAGACAAGCTTATCTTTGAAAAATTATTCTTACTGTAAAAGAAATACATGTTCACATAGAAAAACTCAGAAAAGTCTAAAAAAGAAAATAAAAGAAATATCTATAACGTATGTCCTAGAGAACCACTGTTAACATCATTTTTTCAATTTCTGTACAGGTTCTTTTTTTATGTATGTGCATGAGAAGAATTGACTCATTGGAAAAGACTCTGATGCTAGGAGGGATTGCGGGCAGGAGGAGAAGGGGACGACAGAGGATGAGATGGCTGGATGGCATCGCTGACTCGATGGACGTGAGTCTGAGTGAACTCCAGGAGTTGGTGATGGACAGGGAGGCCTGGCGTGCTGCAATTCATGGGGTCACAAAGAGTCGGACACGACTGAGCGACTGATCTGATCTGAGAGAGAGAGAGATATATATATATATATATATATTACATAATGCATCTACATTTCATATATATATGCACATATATAGGGCTTCCCTCATGGCTCAGATGGTAAAGAATCTGCCCACAATGCTGGAGACCTGGGTTTGACCTCTGGGTCAGGAAGATGCCCTGGAGAGGGGAATGGCTACCCACTCCAGTATTCTTGACTGGGGAATTCCATGGAGAAAGGAGCCTGGCGGGCTACAGTCCGTGGTGTCACAAAGAGTCGGACAGGACTGAGAGACTAACACATACATATAGGCACATACACACACACACACACACATATATATATATGCATTTCTTCAACTATACATTTTCATCATCTTAATAAATTATTAATAAATAGTGGATATATTCCAAGATTGTTATATACAGTCTAAATAAACAAATTAGCCAACCATTTCTCCACTGCATATTTTAGGTTATTACACATTTACTATGTGTTGGATCTTTACTCAGTGCTAAGGATACAATTTTGCTCCAGAGAGCAATCAAATTAATAGAGTAAACAGACAATTTTGCAAGAGTGATACTTCTGTAGTAGAATGCCCAAGATTATATGAGAGCACAAGGCAGGGGTTGTGATTTACACTGAGGGTATGCAGGTTGTCCTTTTAGAGAAGGTTAATATCTGAGCTAAGTCTCAAAGGCTGAGTAAGAGTTTCAGTAAAAGGAGTGGATGTGATATATGGAAGGGAAGTGGATTAGTTCAAATAGTATGAGAAAAAACCACATTGGAAAAATTGAAAGCAATCTTCCAACACCAGAGGATTGGGTAATGAGGTGGGAGTGGTAGAGTGATGAATGATAAGGCTGGAGAATTAGGTAGGAGCAGATAATTAAAAATCAGTTTAAATGTTTGAATTTCATTTGGAAAGTACTTGAGAGCCAAGGAAGAATTTTCAACTGGGGAGCGGTGTAATCAGATTTGCATTTTAGAATGTAGTCTGGGGAATGAATTGGAGGAGATCAAGTATGGAGTTAAGTTAGAATCCTGATGATAATAACTCTGTGAAAGGAGATGATTCCAGGTCCTGAGGCAGACGAAGTGGAGATAAAGGGTAAGGAGCAAACTTGGAGAGTTATGCTTTGGAACTAACATCGATGGGACTGAGTGACTGACTGTGTGTGAAATATGAGGCAGAGGGAAGAGTCGATGGTCTTTTCTGGATTTTCAAATGGATAGTGGAGCTCTGAGTAGAGGATAAGATTTTGGAATGAAAATGATGAATTTAGTTTTGAACAGGCTGAGCTGGAGATTCATGTGAGACACTGAAAATAAGTCATTGGAGAGAAAGTCTGGGCTGAAAATTTCGAGTGGATAGAAGCCCTGGTATCAGTGGAAGTATTTTTTTCAATGTTGGATACATACCTAGGAGTGGAATTACTGAATCATAGAGTAACTCTACACTTAACTCTATGGGAACTCTTTCTGAAGAACTACCAAACTGTCCTCCAAAATAGCTACACCATTTCACATCCCCACTGCAATGCACGAAGGGTGCAGTTTCTCTGCGTTCTTAACATTTTTATCTGTCGTTTTGATTTTACCCACCTTAGTGTGAGTTAGTATCTCAGTGTGATTTTGATCTGCATTTTTTGAAGACCAGTAATACTGAACATGTCATGTGTTCATGGGTTGTTACATATCATCCTTGGAGAAATGCGTGTTGAAATCTTTTATATATTTTAAAACCTGGGTTGTTTCTTACATTGTTGAGTTGTGAGAATTCTTTGTATTTCATGGATACAAGTCCATTACCAGATATGTGTTTTATAAATATTTTCTTCCAATCTGTATGTTGGCTTTACATTTTCTTCCTGGTATCCTTTGTAACACAGAAGTTTTCAGTTTTGACGAAAACCAGTTTATCTATTTTCCTTTTATTGTTTGTGCTTTTTGTGTCATATCAAAGAAACTATTGCCTAATCTAAGTAAGGTTTGGAAGATTTACTCCTATGTTTTCCTCTAAGCATGTTATAGTTGTAGCTCTTGCATTTTTGGATATGATCCACTTTGAGTTAATTTTTATACATCGTGTCTAGTAGACTCAGGCTCAATTTTATTCTTTCCATGTGGGTATATAGTTGTCAAGCATCATTTGTTAAACGCAATATTCCTTTCTTATTGTATTGCATTAGCACACTTGTTAAAACTCAGGTGGCCATGAATAGCGGCTTCCTAGGTGGCGCGGTTGGTAAAGAATCCACAGTGGTAAAGAATCCACAGTGGTAAAGAATCCGCAGTTGCTCAATGCAGGAGACACAAGAAACACAAGTTCAATCCCTGGGTCAGAAAGATCTCCTGGAGGAGGGCAAGGCAACCCACTCCAGTATTCTTGCCTAGAGAACCCCATGGGCAGAGGAGGCTGGCAGGCTGCAGTCCTTGGGGTTGCAAAGAGTTGGACACAACTGAACAGAATGTTCTGTTTGGACTCTATATTCTACTCCACTATGTGTTATATGTATATATGAATATATAATCTTATGCCAGTGTTGTGAAGTCATGAAGGGTGAGTAGCTCAAATTTGTTTTTTTTTTCAAGATTGCTTTGTCTACTGTGTCAAAGCAATAGACAAAGCAATTTTCATATGACTTTTAGAATCAGTGGGTCAGTTTCCCCCCAAATGGTAAGGAATGATGCTAAAGCTGAAACTCCAGTACTTTGGCCACCTCATGCGAAGAGTTGACTCATTGGAAAAGACTGTGATGCTGGGAGGGATTGGGGGCAGGAGGAGAAGGGGACGACAGAGGATGAGATGGCTGGATGGCATCACTGACTCGATGGACGTGAGTCTGGGTGAACTCCGGGAGTTGGTGATGGTCAGGGAGGCCTGGTGTGCTGCGATTCATGGGGTCGCAAAGAGTCAGACATGACTGAGCGACTGATCTGATCTGATCTGATCTGATACTGCTTTGGATTGCACTGGATGCATAGATCATTTGAGGGGGGTTATTGCCATCTTAACCATGTTAAGTCTTCAAATTTGTGAATGTCCATATATTTCCATTTATTTAGGTCTTAGTTTCTTTCAATGATGTTTTGTGATTTTCAGTGTGCCTATCTTGCACTTTAAACAAATTAATTGCTAAGTATTTTATTCTTTTTCACACTATTACAAAGGGAGTAGTTTTGTTAATTTCATTTTCAGATTGCTTATTGTTGGTGAATAGAAATGCAATTGGCTTCTAAATATTGATCCTGTTTGCTTCTACCTTGCTGAGCTAATGTGTTCATTCTAATACTTTTTAATTTTTTGGTAGATTTCTTCTGTGTGTGCTCAGTCTCTCAGTCATGTCCAGCTCTTTGTGACTCCATGGACTCTAGCCTGCCAGGATCCACTTCCCATAGAATTCTCCAGGCAAAACTAGTAGATTTTGTAGGATTTTCTGTATAGGAGAACATGTCCTAGGCTAATAAATACAGTTTTACCCCTTTCAATCTGGATGTCTTTAATTTTTTATTACTCCTATAATATTAAACTCCTATAATAATACAGTATTGAACAGATATAGCAAGAGCAAATATCCTTGTTTCTGATCTTAGGAGGAAAGAGTCTTCTATCAGTATATGTGATGTTCAGTTCAGTTCAATTCAGTAGCTCAGTCGTGTTGACTCTGTGACCCCATGGACTTCATCTCCTTGCAGTCCAAGGGACTCTCAAGGGTTTTCTCCAAACCACAGTTCAAAAGCATCAATTCTTTGGCACTCAGCTTTCTTTATAGTCTAAATCTCACATCCATACATGACTACTGGAGAAAACATAGCTTTGACTAGACAGACACTTTTTGGAAAAGTAATGTCTCTTCTTTTTAATATGCTGTCTAGTTTGGTCATAGCATTTCTTCCAAGGAGCAAGCATCTTTTAATTTCATGGCTGCAGTCACCATCTGCAGTGATTTTGTAGCCCAATAAAATAAAGTCTCTCACTGTTTCCATTGTTTCACCATCTATTTGCCATGAAGTGATGGGACCGGATGCCATGATCCTATTTTTTTGAATGTTGAGCTTTAAGCCAACTTTTTCACTCTCCTCTTCTTCACCTTCTTCCCTAAGGGTGGTATCATCTGTGTATCTGAGGTTATTGATATATCTCCCAGCAATCTTTTTTTTTTAATTTTATTTTATTTTTAAACCTTACAATATTGTATTGGTTTTGCCATATATTGAAATGAATCCGCCACAGGTATACCTGTGTTCCCCATCCTGAACCCTCCTCCCTCCTCCCTCCGCATACCATCCCTCTGGGTTGTCCCAGTGCACCAGCCCCAAGCATCCAGTATCGTGCATCGAACCTGGACTGGCGACTCCTTCCATATATGATATTATACGTATTTCTCCCAGCAATCTTGATTCCAGCTTATGCTTCATCCAGCTCAGCAGTTTGCATGATGTACTCTGCATATAGATTAAATAAGCAAGTTGACAATATGCAGCCTTAATGTACTCCTTTCCCAATTTGGAACCAGTCTGTTGTTCCATGTCCAGTTCTAACTGTTGCTTCTTGACCTGCATACAGGTTTCTCAGGAGGCAGGTCAGGTGGTCTCATATTCCCATCTTGAAGAATTTTCCACTTTGTTGTGATCTACCCAGTCAGAAGCTTTGGCATAGTCAATAAAGCAGAAGTAGGTGTTTTTCTAGAACTCTCTTGCCTTTTCAATGATTCAATGAATGTTGTCAATTGACCTCTGGTTCCTCTGCCTTTTCTAAATCCAGCTTGAACATCTGGACATTCACACTGAACATTCACAGTTCATGTTTTGCTGAAGCCTCCCTTGGAGAATTTTGACCATTACTTTGCTAGCATATGAGATGAGTGCGATTGTGTGATAGTTTGAACATTCTTTGCCATTGCTTTTCTTTGGGATTGGAGTGAAAACTGACCTTTTCCAGTCCTGTGGCCACTGCTGAGTTTTCCAAATTTGCTGGCATATTGAGTGCAGCACTTTATAGCATCATCTTTTAGGATTTGAAATAGCTCAGCTGGAATTCCATCACCCCGACTAGCTTTGTTCGCAGTGATGCTTCCTAAGGTCCACTTGAATTCACATTCCAGGATGTCTGGCTCTAGGTGGGTGAACATACCATCATCATGAAGATCTTTTTTGCATAGTTCTTGTGTGTATTCTTGCCACCTCTTCTTAATATCTTCTGCTTCTGTTAGGTTCATACTCTTTCTGTCATTTATTGTGCCTATCTTTGCATGAAATGTTCCCTTTGTATCTCTGATTTTCTTGAAGAGATCTCTAGTCTTTCCCATTCTGTTGTTTTCCTCTATTTCTTTGCATTGATCGCTGAGGAAGGCTTTCTTATCTCTCCTTGCTATTCTTTGGAACTCTGTTCAAATGGGTTTATCTTTCCTTTTCTCCCTTGCCTTTAGCTTCTCTTCTTTTTTCAGTTATTTGTAAGGCCTCCTCAGAAACCATTTTGCCTTTTGCATTTCTTTTTCTTGGGATGCTCTTGATCACTGCCTCCTGTACAATATCATGAACCTCCGCCCATAGTTCTTCAAGCACTCTGTCTATCAGATCTAATCCCTTCAATCTATTTGTTGCTTCCACTGTATAATTGTAAGTGATTTGATTTAGGTCATACCTGAGTGGTCTAGTGATTTTCCCTACTTTTTCAGGAAATTTTCCTATTGCTTGAATTTGGCAACAAGGCGTTCATGATCTGAGCCACAGTCAGCTCCTGGTCTTGTTTTTGCAGATTTTACAGAACTTCTCTATCTTTGGCTGCAAAGAATATAATCAATCTGATTTTGATATTGGCCATCTGGTGATGTCCACGTGTAGGGTTTTCTCTTGTGTTGTTGGAAAAGGGTGTTTCCTATGACTAGTATGCTCTCTTGGCAATGCTCTGTTAGCCTTTGCCCTGCTTCATTTTGTATTCCAAAACCAAGTTTGCCTGTTACTCCAGCTATCTCTTGACTTCCTACTTTTGCCTTCCAGTCCCCTACAATGAAAAGGACATCTTCTTTGGGTGTTAGTTCTAGAAGGTCTTATGGGTCTTCATAGAATCTTTCAACTTCAGCTTCTTCAGCATAACTGGTTGGAGCATAGACTTGGATTTCTGTGGTATTCAGTGGTTTGACTTGGAAACAGAGATCATTCTGTCATTTTAAGAATGAACCCAAGAACTGCATTTCAGACTCTTTTGTTGACTATTAGGGAAACTCCATTTCTTGTAATGGACTCTTGCCCACAGTAGTAGATATAATGGTCATCTGAGTTAAATTCACCCGTTCCTGTCTATTTTAGTTCGCTGATTCCTAAAATGTTGATGTTCACTTTTGCTATCTCCTATTTGACCACTTCCAATTTACCGTGATTCATGGACCTAACAGTCCAGGTTCCTATGCAATATTGCTCTTTACAGCATCAGACTTTACTTCCATCACCAGTCACATCCACATTTAGATGTTGTTTTTGCTTTGTCTTTGTCTTTTCGTTCTTTCTGGATTTATTTCTTCACTCTTTTCCAGTAGCATATTGGGCATCTACCAACCTGGGGAGTTGATATTTCAGTGTCCTATCTTTTTGCCTTTTCATACTGTTCATGCGGTTCTCAAGGCAAGAATACTGAAGTCATTTGCCATTCCCTTCTCCAGTAGACCACATCTTGTCAGAACTCTCCACCATGACCCGTCCATCTTGGATGGCCCTATATGGCTTGGCTCATAGTTTCATTGAATAAGACAAGGCTGTGGTCAATGTGATCAGTTTTATGTGATTGTGGTTTTCATTCTGTCTGCCCTCTGATGGAGAAGGATAAGAGGGTTATGGACCCTTCCTGGTGGGAGAGACTGACTGTGGAGGAAACTGCATCTTTTTCTGATGGGCAGGGACATGCTCAATAAATCTTTAATCCAATTTTCTATTGATGGGCAGGGATGTGTTCCCTCTGTGTTTTTGTCTGAGACCAAACTATGATGGAGGTAATAAAGATAATGGTGACCTCCTTCAAAAGTTCCCATGCATGCAGTGCTGCATGCAGTGCCCCCAACCCTGCAGCATGCCACCACTGACGCAGGCCTCTGCTGGAGACTCCTGAAGACTCACAGGCAAGTCTGGGTCAGTCTCTTATGGGCTTACTGCTCCTTTCTCCTGGGTCCTGGTACGCACAAGGTTTTGTTTGTACCCTTCAAGAGTCTGTTCCCTCAGTCCTGTGTAAGTTCTGGTGATTCTATGGTGGGGTAAATGATAACCTCCCCCAAAGGGCTTATGCGATACCCAGATCTACTGCACCCAGAGCCTCTGCCCCTGTGACAAGCCACTGCTGACCTGTACCTCCACAGGGGACACTCAAATACTCAAAGGCAGGTCTGACTTATTCTCTGTGGGGTCTCCAGGTGTATACAAGGTTTTGTTTGAGCCCTCCAAACATCTCTGGTGGGTATGAGATTTGATTCTAAACGTGATTCTAAGGGCTTCTCCGTTGCCCTCAGACATGGGTATCTTTTTTTGGTCTGATCCAATATTCTCCTGTTGATGGTTGTTCAGCAGTGAGTTGTAATTTTGGAATTCTCGCAGAAGATGAGCGCACATCCTTCTACTCCACCATCTTATGTAATGTGATGTTAGCTGTGGGATTTTTATAAATACTCTTTTACCATATTGAAGAAGTTCCCTTATGTTTTTAGCTTAATGAGTATTTTTTATCATGAAAGAGCTGGATTTTTTCCAATGCTTTTCCTGTTTTTGTTGAGATTATTGAAAAAATTTTTCCATTCTATTAAGGTGATCTATTACACAGACTTATTTTCTTATGTTGAACCACACTTGCACTACAGGGGTAAATCCCACTTGGTCACGGTGTATAGTCTTATTTGTATACTGTTGGGTTTGTTTTGCTAATATTTTGATTGAGGATTACTATCTCTATGTTCATAAAAAATATGGCTCTGTAGACTTCTTTCTCTTGTGGTACCTTTTCAGCTTTTGGTATAAGAATAATTCTGTCCTTACATAATGAGTTGGGAAGTATTCCGTTCTTTTATTTTTAGTATAGATTTTGGGAATGTGTTAATTAGTCTTTAAATGTTTCATAAAATTCACTGGTAAAGCTATCCTATTGTGGACTTTTCTTTGTGGGAAATTTTTGGATATTAATTCAGTATGTTAACTTGTTATAGGTGTATTCAGGTTTTCTATTTCTTCTCAAATATGTTTAATAACTTGTTTCTTACTAGGAATTTTTTTCATTATGGCCAGAGAGCATAGTTTGTATTACCTTAAATTCTAAATTCAATCTAGTTTATTTTACCACCTAACTGTATAATGAAGAATGTTCTAACTGCACTTGAGAAGCATGTGTATTCTATTTTGTGTGGGGTGAAGATATATTTGCTCTGAGATTTTGAAAGCCAGTTCAGTTGTCTCTGGTGCACTATTTGCATGGTATCTTTTCCCATTCTTTTACTTTCAACCTGTTTGTGTCTTTGAACTAAAAATATGTCTCTTGTAGACAGCATATTGTTGAATCAGATTTTAATCCATCCTGCCAATTGCTGTCTTTTAATTGCAGTATTTTAATGATGTAGTTAATGGATTGAAATACACTGATTTCAATGATCTAAAAGGCACTGTGATCTTTGAGCAATTGCAGTGGTGGGTCAAATTCCTGACTATATTAAATTGTGCCATAATTAGAAAATAGAAAAGAGAAAACAAGTTTAGACGACTTTGAAGAAACTGGGCTGTGAAAGGAAAAAGAGATAATATAGGCCAGTCACTGGAAAAGAATGTGGATTCAAGAAAATTGCTTTCATCCAAGATTCAGTTTAACCTCTTTATTTATTATTCTCTTTTGTCTTCCACCTTTAGATCATAGGGCCATCACTAGTGGTTTGGATTCACAATGAGAAGGATGACCTTTTTTCACATGGGATTGGAAAAGAAATGTGATCCTAGATAGATTAATTATGCCTCAGATCCTCAATGAAACTGTATGACTGTATATTGATGAAGGACATTGGACTGGAACATACATGAAGTCTGAGAAAACTGAGATTAAACCTCAGCTCCACCACTTTACTGGTACTAACTATGTGACTGAGCCAAATTACTGTATTCTCTTAGCTTTACTTTCCTCTTATGGGTAATACCAGTCTTTCAAGATTTTGTGTGGAATAACTGAGATAAAGCCAGGAAGTAATAAAGAATCCCAGTTCTGCCTCTTGGATGCTATTTGGGAATGGAAATGTTAGCTTTGGTTTTCTTATCCATAAAGGAGAATAGTTGGATTAGATAATCTCCATACTCCCTTCCAGCTCTAACCAAATAGTTGTTGTTCAGTCCCTAAGTTGTGTCTGACTCTTTGCAACCCCATGGACTGCAGCACACCAGACTTCCTTGTCCTTCACTATCTCCTGGAGTTTGCTCAAACTCATGTCCATTGAGTTGATGATGCCATCCAACCATCTCATCCTGTGTCATCCCCTTCTCCTCCTGCCCTCAATCTTTCCCAGCATCAGGGTCTTTTCCAATGAGTCAGCTCTTTGCATCATGTGGCTGAAGTATTGGAATTACAGCTTCAGCATCAGTCCTTCCAATGAATATTCAGGGTTGATTTCCATTAGGATTGACTGGTTTGATCTCCTTCCTGTCCAAGATACTCTCAAGAGTCTTCTCCAGCACCACAGTTCGAAAGCATCAATTCTTTGGTGATGAGCCTTCTTTATGATCCAACTATTACATCCATACATGACAAAAATCATGGCTTTTACTATATGAACCTTTCTGTAACCAAATAGGCCTCCAATATCTTTTCATTTAGTATTATTTTTCATACACTTTGTGGGCTTGGATTGATCTGGAACTTAAACCAATCTGTGTAAGATAGTTTACATTAGAAAAGACATCTAAAATTCCAAAGGGTCTTTGTAAGATAGCTTGCGTTAGAAAAGACATCTAGAATTCCAAAGGACTGATTTACAAATAAACTTTGGAAGGTAGCTCTTCTGAGCTGGGGAATACTTTTAAACAGATGAACTCATCCCAGAACATATAAGAGAACACTTAGCAAGGCATGTTGTAAGATCCCTTAGCAATGAGCTTAGTGGAGAGGCACATCTATCATGACATCAGATCCCAAAGATTAGGTCTGTGTTTTGGGGGCTCTTAGATTGATTGTTCTGCCTAAAATATTTGTAAGGGTTTGTAATTTCTGGGTTTCGGTGGCTAAGGAGACTTTGAAACAATAAGCTGCAAGGAGAAAGGCAGTCTGGAAATAAACCAGGTGGTGTTCGGGGAAGAGGTGAACAGGGGAAATGAGAGCAAGCCATTGGATGCAGGAAGATTGGTGAGACCAACAGAACATAATGAGACCAGGATTAGATAAGGGACTAAGAGACACAGGAAAAGGGGGGAACTGGAGGCCAATTAAGGCTGAGCTGGGCTGGAAAGGAAGAACACAACAAAAATGATTTTTCTCCTCAGAGACTGATTTCTTTGTCCCACCAATTCTCTCAGCTTGTTTTGTCAAATCCACTGATATATTTTGGTATAATTTATTTGGATAGACATAGTCAGTATGAAATTTAACCTCTCATTTCAAGGTAAGAATCGAAACCTTGCACATTTTCTAATAGATTAATGCTTTGAAAGTTAAGGAAAACTGGTTCTGTTTTTTAGAGATGAAATGATGAGGAAATAAGAATACTTAGAAACAAAATCATGTTTATTGTGACTTTATTAAAAATTATTTCCCATACAACTTTCAACACATGGTGTCTCATCTGTGGTCTCTGCCAAAATTGTCAAAGAATTGTGAAAGAATTTTGTGCTTTGATTTTAAACTCCCCCTGCTTATTACTCCCAAGTGGCCTGTGCCATAACTTTATTTTTAGAGTTAAAATTGAGTGTGTTAGTTGCTCAGTCATGTCTGACTCTTTGTGACCCCATGGACTGTAGCCCACCAGTCTCCTCTGTCCATGGGATTTTCTAGGCAAGAATACTGGAATGAGTAGCCATTCCCTTCGATCTTCCTGACCCAGGAATCAAACCTGGGTCTCCTGCATTGCAGGAGGATTCTTTACCATCTGAGCCACCAGGGAAGCCCATTGAAAATGATTGGCAAATTTTCCTTTGGGGATATTCCAGTTCCACAGTGCTTGAGATAACTGGAACTGTCTAGAGGGACCTGGGAATCCTTCATCAACACTGTCTGCTTTTAGAGGCTACATATCCACTCAAGACACTGCTCACTTTTGCCTTTTGGCATGAGAGAATGACTGGCAGGTCATTGGATGGCCTATTGTCTAAGTGGACTCGTTGGATGAGACCTTGATCACTAGGGACTTTGTAGGTAGCCAGGCAGCACTGCAGCTCTAGAGAGCTTCCTTTGCAACCTGCAAATGACAGTAATGTTATGAAAGATTTCTCCAAAGACAGACATTTTCAATTAGCCAAATTACTCTAACAGGGCGTAGCTCAGGAAGATTTAAGGCAGAGCTAGTTGCTGTGCCAGCCAAGAGGCCTGCTCTGCCAGTTGAAAGGCTAGCACATCCTCCCTGCCAGCTTGCAATGAAATGATTCTTGCAGTGACAGCAGATCTACTCTGCAGGTTTGATTTAGGGCCTTCAATTACCATACCTTTGTAATTATCATTGGGCCATGATGAATCCTGGGGAAAGCATGGGTCTAAAATGCAGGGATACAGGAGCTTAATCAGAATGCAGTGTGTAGAATGAATTTTTCTTCTTGATGCCTCACCTCTTTTCAACCAATTGTTCTTGGTTTGAGTAAAACTGTAACACAACTCTTTGCCAGTAATTGTGATTCATCTTCACTTTGCTAATCAAAATGTTGTTTCACAGGCTCTGATGGTGTTCAAAACACCGTATAGGAAGTATGCTATTGCTTTAAATTGGCTAGCATAGATCTAGTATTTTGCATGAAGTGGTGGGAAAAATTTTAAAGCCTCCTGTAGCTCATAAACCCTTTTATTCTGACATAGAACACTCACAAGGATTCTAAAAGACAAACATTATATTGCTGATATATATATACATGTATATATATATATTTAATTTTTCTGTTACTAAGATCAATGATATCTGGGCTAGTGATTCTATTTTCTTTCTACTTAGGGACCATATCTTATTTAGGAAACACGCATTTCAGAGGGTTTGCAAGTACTAGAGAAGTTGCTTGGTACTGATGGGCCATAACTTCAAATAGCAGTATTATGTTAAATATCCAACTTTGTCCAGTGACCTGTGTTTCACCTAGGGTGAAGCAGAATAGTATGAAGGAAGGAGAGTGGACTTAATTCCAGAAGATCACAGTGCAAATCTGAATTATTCTTATTTGTGAACAGGTGTGACCATGGATATATCTCTTCACCCTTCTAGGCCTCAGATCTTTTCTACAATGTGGTTACATTGGCATAGATCCTCTCCAGGACCTCTCCGTCTCTGATATCTATGATTCCATGAAAACAGGACTCCCTCTTCTTGACCATCAGCATTAAAGTACTTTGTATGCAATTTTTGGAAAACAGTTATTTATGATACTCAAGTTACTAATGTTTATAAATTCTCTTCTCCCAGGATTTCACCCCTGTCTTATATTATTGCAGATAATAGAAATTTGGGGAATTTGAAATCAGAGAAGGGTGTATCAGCATCATTCCGATGTTCACAGAGTCAGTGAAGAATGGAATCAATTCCTTTTTGGTTTGGGAATATTATAAACATTGAGACACCTAGTTCAATAGAATTCTTTGGCCACGTTGTATCTTTGTATTATTATATTGCATATAAGTCCTGACTTCCCAGTTAAATGATAAGTCCCTAAAGGTATAGAATATATTTTTGGCCTCTAAATATCCCTTTAACCTACCATCTAACAGGGCCCTGTAACTAATCACTGAGTAAGTTATACAATATAATTTTTAAAACCTTATGAAAAAATTGTATAGGCTAAAAATTTCCTAATTACTAAAAAAGTAAGCAGTTTTCCACAAAACTCAACAAAAAGGGTATATAGAAATGAATCATTGATCTTCTGTTGTAAACTGAAACTCATTCTGGTGTAATTAGTGGTTATTTGATTTCTAATTGACAGTACCCCCCATAAATCATATTGTATACAGCTAAGTAGTTGTTACTTCAAAAATAGCTTAGCTAGTATATGATCATATTTATTACAATTTGATATATTCTGAATTTATGTATTCAATTTAAAGTTTTAATGCACTGAAAGTGGGGACTACACAGCTACCTAGTATATTTATGTGTGGTTTCCCCCTTCCCTCTAAAACTATAAATTGAGAACCAGAATATCTCAGTTTAGAAGGTAAGTGTCCAAATCTTATAGTCTTAGGGATACCTTCCTCTCTGAACTCTACAGCTACCACTCTGTCCTGTAGGTTTGGCCTTTTGTTACAGGGCTGTTATGCTATTTTAGTCTTTGGTATTTGTCCTACCTCCCCAGCCAGATTACAGATTTATTGAAAGCAAAGACCACGTATCTTACAATTCTGTATTCAAAGAGTTTAACAGAGTTTTACTTATCCGGAAAGTAATCAGTTAATATTTTCTGGAATCTTACAGGTAGGTCTATAGACACATTTCCCATTGCAAGTGTAAGTTTATTTATTGAACTCCCAATTCATGAAAAAGGAAAAGGAATAGGAACCATAGATCAAATTGCCAACAACTGCTACATCATAGAAAAAGCAAGGGAATTCCAAAATAAAATCTACTTCTGCTTCCTTGTCTGTGCAAAAGCCTTTGACTGTATGGATCACAAGAAACTGTGGAAAAGTCTTAAAATAATGGGAATACCAGACCACCATACCTGTCTCCTGAGAAACTTATATGCAGGACAAGAAGCAACAGTTAGAACCGGACATGGTACAAACACAGTGGTTCCAAATTGGGAAAGGAGTACATCAAGGCTGTATATTGCTACCCTGCTTATGTAACTTACATGCAGAGTACATCACACAAAATGCCAGTCTGGATGACTCATAAGATGGGATCAAGAATACTGAGAGAAATATCAACAACCTCAGATATGCAGAGGATATGTCTTTAAGGGTAGAAAGTGAAGAGGAACTAAAGAACCTAGTGATGAAGGTGAAAGAGAAGTGAAAAAGCTGGCTTAAAACTCAACATTCAAAAAACTAAGATCATGGCATCCGGTCCCATCACTTTATGGCAAATAGATGGGGACAAAGTGGAAACAGTGACAAATTTTATTATCTTGGTCTCCAAAATCACTGCAGATGGTGACTGTAGCCATGAAATTAAAAGACACTTGCTCCTTGGAAGAAAACCTATGACAAACCTAGATAGCATATTAAAAAGCAGAGACATCAGTTTGCCCACAAAGATCTGTGCAGTCAAAGCTATGGTTTCTCTAGTAGTCATGTATAGATGTGAGAGTTGGACCATAAAAAAAGGCTGAGAGCTGAAAAACTGATGCTTTTAAACTGTGGTGCTGGAGAAGACTCTTGAGAGTCCCTTGGACTGCAAGGAGATCAAACCAGTCAATCCCAATGGAAATCAACCCTGAATATTCACTGGACAGACTGATACTGAAGCTGAAACTCCAATACTTTGGCCACCTGATACAAAGAGCTGACTCACTGGCAAAGACCCTGATGCTGGGAAAGACTGAGGACAAAAGGAAAAGAGGGTGACAGAGGATGAGATGATTGGATGGCATCACTGACTCAACGGCACGAGTTTGAGCAGACTCTAGGAGATAATGACAGACAGGGAAGTCTGGTGTGTTACTGTCCATGGGGTTGCAGAGAGTTGGTTTTTGATCAAACAACAGCAATTTATGAAATAATCTTAATGCAGAAATAGCTGTTTTCCTTTTATAATAATTTAACTGCTCTAAAAATATTTAGGTCTTTTAGTTACTGTCATACAGTTTAGTCTGTGATCTTATGCAGATGTAGGATGTTCAAGATTTAAATTGCCTTTAGTTCATCTAAAATAAATTTATTGGATAACTGAATTTGTTCTTTATCAACATTTCAGTATACATTAAAATATGTTGGCTTTTTAATTATTGAAAAAAGATAGTATATTTTCTTAATAAAAATTTATGTGTTGCCTGACTCACGGGGGCAGAAATGTACTTATAATCCTTAAATTTATGTAATTAGCCTAGATTTTGAAGAATTCGGGGGCTTTGTTCAGGGGAACCTGTCCTAGAGCTCTGAAAGTATAGTAAATACAACATTTATAAAGGCTGTATAAAAAAAACACTGTGAAAAACTATATAAATTGGGATCCACAGAGTCCTTTTTAAGATTTAGGATAAGGACATAATTTCTCTCATTAAACTCCTTTGGTATGGATATGATAGTTCAATATTTCATAAATATTTAATGAATTATTTCCTACAACTTTTGAGTGTTTGGACAACTGAAGTTTTATTTGGAATATAAGTCTAACTGCTAGGGGAAATAGGTAATTATGAATGCTTGGCACTGTGTCTGGAAAAATAATTTCTAAGTTTTAGAGTGGTCAGGAAGGATGTTTAAGGGTATTCTTTATGGTATAAACTTGAGAGTGCCCAGCAAGAGTACTTCTACATTCTTAATTCTTAAAGTATTACTCTTATTAAAAACAATATCACTGACACAAATAGTGAAACTGACAGAAGTAAAATGTTGTAGAAATCATGCCAGGTGTCTTTACTTGTTTAAGCTACAACTCTGCCTCTGCAAAGCATTAACATCTTTTTGGTTTTTGTTTTGTACATTGGAATAAATTAAAGGTTAGATGCCTAAGAATTGAAGCAAATAAGTCCTGAAACTAAGTCTGATGCTAAATCTCTCATATTTCAGAAACCTGGGTTCTTAATTGCTTCACGTTGATTTCCTGTGCTGAGGAAAAGTAATTTTTCCTCTTATCTGCAGTATAGGTAGATCTTTGCATACTAGTTCTGGCACCATATCATACAGGAGCTTCCAATAACTGCCAGTCACATGGTGACAATTATGCTTGATTAAGCAGATCCAGTAAGTACTTGATCGACTTTTTCCCATAAATACTGACATTCTGCAGCCAAAGGGAAAAGAACACTTGCTATTATTCTAAGCACCTTGGCTATCTCCGCTTGTCCCTAACAATAATACCAGGCTCTGAGTTTCCTGAGAACAGTATTCCCAGATTCTTGCTTCAGCCTGATTCCACGGTGTCTATTTCAGAGTAATTTGAATTTCTGAGGTCTGTAAGTCTACCAGCAGACAGTGATGATTTATGAGGTTTGCGGGGATGTTTGGCAAAGGGTCATTGTTGTTATTGGTCATTCTATCCCTGATAATTCATTTTTTTTTTTAGAATCCTCTAAAAATATATAGGAAAGATGCTTTGAAAATTACATGTGCTAAGTTGCTTCACTAGTGTCTGATTCTTTGCAGCTGTAGGGACTGTAGCCCACCAGGCTCCTCTGTCCATAGGATTCTCCAGGAGAGAATACTGGAGTGGGTTGCCATGCTCTCCTCCAGGGGATCTTCCTGACCCAGGGATCTAACCCGAGTCTTTTGCATCTCCTGCATTGGCAAGTGAGTTCTTTACCACTAGTGCCACCTAAGAAGTCCTTTGAAAATTATAAATGTATGCTATTATGAGAATCTAAGCGACTTCACAACCCACTCCAGTATTCTTGCCTGGAAAATTCCATGGACAGAGGAGCCTGGTGGACTACAATTCATGAAGCCGCAAAGAGTCAGACACAACGGCACAGGGCAGGCAGGCAAACAACCTCAAAAGATAATACGAATAACACACTGACTTACAACCCACCGAAAAGATGACGTTAGCAATGGTTTTCAAAAGTTGTATCAGAATTTCTTAAAGGACTTGATACAGCTCTGGGTACTATGCTCCCTGCCTCAGAATATTATATTCTCAAACATAGAATATTAAGGGAATGCATGCATGCATGTGTAGTCAGTCATGTCCAACTCTGTGACCCCAGGGACTATAGTCTACCAGGTTCCTCTGTCCATGAAATTTCCCAGACAAGAGTACTGGAATGGGTCGCCATTTCCTACTCCGGGGGATCTTTCTGACTCTGGGATTGAACTCACACCTCTTGTGTTTCCTTTGTTAGCTAGCAGATGAATTCTTTACGACTGTGCCACCTGGGTATCCCCAGGGGAACATAAGTGGCTTAAGATAGTATTTTATGTGGCACTCTAGCACAGACCATGTCCATTTCTAACTGTTGCTTCCTGACCTGCATAGAGGTTTCTCAAGAGGCAGGTCAGGTGGTCTGGTATTCCCATCTCTTTCAGAATTTTCCACAGTTTATTGTGATCTACACAGTCAAAGGCTTTGGCATAGTCAATAAAGCAGAAAGAGATATTTTTCTGGAACTCTCTTGCTTTTTCCATGATCCAGCAGATGTTGGCAATTTGATCTCTGGTTTCTCTGCCTTTTCTAAATCCAGTTTGAACATCTGGAAGTTCACGGTTCATGTATTGCTGAAGCCTGGCTTAGAGAATTTTGAGCATTACTTTACTAGCATGTGAGATGAGTGCAATTGTGCAGTAGTTTGAGCATTCTTTGGCATTGTCTTTCTTTGGGATTGGAATGAAAACTGACCTATTTCAGTCCTGTGGCCACTGCTGAGTTTTCCAAATTTGCTGGCATATTGAGTGCAGCACTTTCACAGCATCATCTTTCAGGATTTGGAATAGCTCAACTGGAATTCCATCACCTCCACTAGCTTTGTTTGTAGTGATGCTTTCTAAGGCCCACTTGACTTCACATTCCAGGATGTCTGGCTCTAGGTGAGTGATCACACCATCGTGATTATCTTGGTCGTGAAGATCTTTTTTGTACAGTTCTTCTGTGTATTCTTGCCACCTCTTCTTAATATCTTCTGCTTCTGTTAGATCCATACCATTTCTGTCCTTTATCGAGCTCATCTTTTGACGAAAGTGAAAGAGTAGAGTGAAAAAGTTGGCTTAAAGCTGAACATTCAGAATACTGAGATCATGGCATCTGGTCCCATCACTTCATGGGAAATAGATGGGGAAACAGTGGAAACAGTGTCAGACTTTATATTTTTGGGCACTGTAATCACTGCAGATGGTGACTGCAGCCATGAAATCAAAAGACACTTACTCCTTGGAAGGAAAGTTATGACTACCCTAGACAGCATATTGAAAAGCAGAGACATTACTTTGCCAACAAAGGTCTGTCTAGTCAAGGCTATGGTTTTTCCAGTGGTCATGTATGGATGTGAGAGTTGGACTGTGAGGAAACCTGAGCGCTGAAAAATTGATGCTTTTGAACTGTGGTGTTGGAGAAGACTCTTGGAGAGTCCCTTGGACTGCAAGGAGATCCAACCAGTCCATTCTAAAGGAGATCAGCCCTGGGTGTTCTTTGGAAGGAATGATGCTGAAGCTGAAACTGCAGTACCTTGGCCACCTCATGCGAAGAGTTGACTCATTGGAAAAGACTCTGATGCTGGGAGGGATTGGTGGCAAGAGGAGAAGGGGACGACAGAGGATGAGATGGCTGGATGCCATCACTGACTCAATGGACATGAATTTGAGTGAACTCCGGGAGTTGGTGATGAATAGGAAGGCCTGGTGTGCTGCGATTCATGGGTTCGCAAAGAGTCGGACACGACTGAGCGACTGAACTGAACTGAACACAGACCAAAGCAGCATTCCTCAGTGGCTCTCTCCAAGTATAACTCAGTGGTTCAGACTTTTCCTGTAGTCTCCACAATTCAGAGTTAATTGCTTTCAGGTATATAGCTAAAGCGGAGAAGGCAATGGCACCCCACTCCAGTACTCCTGCCTGGAAAATCCCACGGACGGAGGAGCCTGGTAGGCTGCCGTCCATGGGGTCACTAAGAGTCAGACACGACTGAGCGACTTCACTTTCACTTTTCACTTTCATGCATTGGAGAAGGAAATGGCAACCCACTCCAGTGTTCTTGCCTGGAGAATCCCAGGGGCGGGGGAGCCTGGTGGGCTGCCGTCTATGGGGTCACACAGAGTCGGACACGACTGAAGCGACTTAGCAGCAGCAGCAGCAGCATATAGCTAAAGGGGTAGGGAAGCACAGAAAGAGTGTGGAAAACCTAATGAGGGGAGAAGATGAAGCCCAAAGAAGATCTTATGGTGCAAGCCCTAATTTTACTCAGAACTGGTCACATGGACTGAATTGAATGCAAGAAGGCTCATGATATGCCTAAGAGCCTAATAGGCACAGTTTGGTGAACACATGGCCTTTTCTCTGCCTTATGGATTATATGAGTAAGGCTGGATAGAACAGATAAAAGCAAAATCAAGTAAGCATGAAAACTTTGGTCATAATAGAATTTTAATGGATGCCCAACAATGCCTTCATAGTTAATATAGGCTGGTGCAAAGACTATTTGATCATAATGTGACTTTTGGGCAGGTCATTTTCATTTTCATCACCTGTAGTATGGTCCTTGGGAGAATGCAAACAGAGACTATTGACAAGGAATACCTGAAACCAGGGCTGGCTTTATGGGCATGTAACCTGTATTGTTGCATAGAACTCTGTTTTTACAAAGGCCCCACATTCAGATTAATCCTCTGCTATTGCTTCCCTGGTGGCTCAGATGGTAAAGTGTCTGTCTGCAATGCGGGAGACCCGGGTTCAATCCCTGGGTTGGGAAGTTCTGCTGGAGAAGGAAATGGCAGCCCACTCCAGTATTCTTGCCTGGAAAATCCCATGGACTGTGGAGCTTGGTAGACTACTGTCCATGGGGTCGCAAAGAATCGGACACAACTGAGTGATTGTACTACTGTACTACATTGCTGTCTTAAACTTCTCAGTAATTTCGAACAAGGGGCCTTGCATTTTCGTTTTGCACTGGGCCAATATTCTAAGCACTCTGGCCATCTCCCATTATGTAGCTAGTCCTACTTGAAATTCATGTCTAATCAGAGATTAGAACTAGGTTCAATGATAAAATGAAGATACAATCTTTATGATGAAGTTAATGCTAATCGACCTTTTAAAGAAGACAAGTTACAATGGCAAAGCTTTGTGTATGTGTGTGTGTGTGTGTGTGTATGCATGCACACATACACTAGCACATGTGAAAACGTGCATAGGCAGGATGTATTTTCTCTTAGGACAAAGTTTATTGGGAGCAATTTGTTTTAATTGATATTCATTGAGCATCATTCCATTGTTTATTGTTAGCTACTCATGTGAAGAGTTGGTTGATGTCTATAGCACAAACATTTGTTTCAGATAAATGGGCGTTTCAGTTGGGTAAGTTTTAATTAAGCAACCTTTATTGGACAAGAAGTTGTTTTTGAAACTATGAGAAAATTACTCTAGTTTGCTAATTCTGTTTTCCAGAAACTAAAAATATTGAATCTTATCTACTACAACACTGAATATGATTTTGACTACAAATGACCCAAGTATTTGGCATCAAAATAAGGAATAAGAAACTTTTCCAATGTAATGTGTTAAATATTTTTCTACTGCATCTACCTAGACACCATTTAACTGTTCTCAAGCATATCGAGCCATTTGATTCTGAAATGAATTACTTATTTTTAAACCCTACTTCCACACCACTTACCTATATTGCTATTCTAGCATATCACTTTTCATAGGTATTTATTTATTTACACATTTGCCAAAAGAGAACACTGAACTCTTAACTCTTTCAGAATAGAAGCTGTTGCCATTCATCTTGCTATTTATTCCCAGAGCTGAGTAGAGTTTCCAGAACTCTACTAGAGTTTCCAGAATCTAGAACATGTTTAGTAAATATTTAATGAATAAACTAAGAAATAAATCCGGAGAAGGCAATGGCACCCACTCCAGTACTCTTGCCTGGAAAATCCCATGAATGGAGGAGCCCGGAAGGCTGCAGTCCATGGGGTCGCTCAGGGTCGGACACGACAGAGCGACTTCACTTTCACTTTTCACTTTCATGCATTGGAGAAGGAAATGGCAACCCACTCCAGTGTTCTTGCCTGGAGAATCCCAGTGGCGGGGGAGCCTGGTGGGCTGCCGTCTATGGGGTCGCACAGAGTCAGACACGACTGAAGTGACTTAGCAGTAGCAGCAAGAAATAAATCATTATAAAAAATGTCATTTTTCTTTCAGCAAAATAAATATTTCCAAGGCTTAAAGGAAACTTCTGTTCTTAATAAAACCAAAATCAGGATATTTTTGATTTGTGAGAACATTTAATCTTACGTTATGCTCTTAAGTCCATAGCAGTTATGTTCCACATTGGGATGAAAGAAAGCATATTCTTAAAAAGTGAGATCCTAAATCATCTTAAGGGTAAAAATAGCAAATACTTAACTGTGATATTCAGGGGCTTTCCAGGTGTCTCAGTGGTAAAGAATCTGCCTGCGAATGCAGGAGATGCAGGAGACTTGTGTTTAATCCCTTAATCAGGAGGATCCCCAGAGGAGGAAATGGCAATCCACTCTAGTATTCTTGCCTGGACAATCCGGTGAACAGAGCACCCTGGCAGGTTACAGTCCATGACCTTGCAAAGAGTTGGACATGACTTAGTGAATGAGCATGAATGTCATATTCAGAAGTTAATTATTTTATTGAAGGAGATTTTTGTCCTATTTAAAAGAAATGGTTTGCTTGAATACATTCACACAACACATGTGTAAGTAAAGAATAATATATATATGTATATATAGTTTTCAAAGGATTTATATGTTGGTATACTTTGGTATTAAACTTGCTGCTAATAATATAGTTTTTCCCATGGTCTACTAGTAATGACCATGGATAGTGTCAGTATCCTTTTGTTTAAGACTAAACCTGGTTTATTTACTGTATTAGTTTACTGTGACTATAACACAAAATCCATAACTTAAAACAACAGAAATTTCTTTTCTCCTAGTTCTCAAGGGCAAAAGCCCAGGACAATATCACTGAACCAAAATCAAGGCATGTCTGCAGGGTCACACTTCATTTGGAGGGTCTAAAGGAAAATCCTTTCCTTGCCTCTTCCAGCTTCTGATAGCTTCTGACATTCCTTGGCTTGTGGACACATCCAGCCATCAAAGCCAGCATCCTCAAATCCGTTCTGTGTCTTCACATTGCCTTCTCTTTGTGTGTCATATCTCCTTCCTCTCTTTTACAAGGACACTTGTGATTGCATTTAGGGCTCGCTCAGATCATCCAGGATAATCTCCCTGTCTTGAGATCCTTAACTTAATCACATTTGCAAAGACCCTTTCCCTAAATAGGGATTCCCTGGTGGCTCAGAGGTAAAGCCTCTGCCTGTAAGAGACCCGGGTTTGATCCCTGAGTCAGGAAGATCCCCTGGAGAAGGAAATGGCAACCCACTCCAGTACTCTTGCCTGGAAAATGCAATGGGCTACAATCCATGGGGTCGCAAAGGGTTGGACACGACTGAGCAACTTCATTTTTTCACTTTTCCCCAAATAAGGCAACACTTTTGAGTTTCTATGGATTAGGATCTTCTGTCTTTGGAGGCAGTTATTCAGCCTGCTACATTTGCTCTGTTTACTCTTGTATTAATGACTATGTAGTGCAATGCTGGCTGATGTAAAATGGTGTACTTTTCTCTATGCTCACTGACACAGGAATGAGGATGCTGTATAGAGAATTATAAACTAAATAACACTTTAAGGAAAAATGCTGCCTAAAGAAGTAGGCTTTGGCAAGTAGAGCTCAGAGAGGGAGCTCATAACTTCATGATAATACCTCACATAAATTAAAGTAATGTTAATTGTCTCCCCCACAGCAAGGCCATTAAGCAGTTTATTGCTCCTACCTTTAGAATTTATTCTGGTATTTCTTGTGGTCCTACCTTTTCAATGGTATTTTACTTTTTACCCAGAAGGGATATAAACACTTCCTTGACAGTCCTTTCTGGTATATTTCATCTCTAAGTATAACAAGAGGAGGAAATAAATGACCAAATAGGTGCTGATAAGCTCTGCAGCAATCAAAGATAAAAGGCTCCAGAAAGACATCAGGATGTGGAGTTTCATTTTGAAACACAGTTCCTAACAACTGGAGAGAATAAGTGTGTCTACATTCCCTAGTTATGAACAGCTAAACTGTCAGTGACCTTGTCACTAACCAGGGAGGAATTTTCTATTTCATTTTCCCTCTGTGTTGAGGTAGGACCCTCAGCACCAGGAAAAAGGAGGTTGTATTCCTTCACCACATTTTATTCATCTCCTACTATGTGTCAGATATTATGTATGAAGCCCTGGCTCATACAACTCCCTTCTTTCTGTTGATAGCTTTCCACCTAATTTTCAAGTCTTCAGAACTTAGCCAGATTCTATGCTTGGACATTTGCAATTGGACCAAGGTCACAAAAGGACAGCTTAGTTGGAAAGGGGGAAAAGGGAGAAAAAAAAATGCTAAGAAGTTACATAAATGTCCTCTAGCACATTCCCTGTTCTGAGGGCTAATGTACTGTAGCAATTCATCAGTCATTCTAATAGTCTTTTAACTTCTGTCTGAAAGCCTACTAAATGCTAACATCTTAAATGTTTAATATTCTAAAACATATTTTCATTAATCATGCAAATTATCTAGGCATCTATATTTTACTATAACTCTCTTCGGAGATTGCAGCCTAAGGCTTTGTGTATGAGAGACCCACATTGGTGAATGATACTGTAGATGAAATATAACATACAGAATTTTAGAAATGAAAAGTTGCTAGTAAAGTTTCAGTAGCTATATGTTGTCACAGTTATTAAAAAAAAAAAAACAAAATGATATTAATGTCATGTACTTCTGATTAAGTAGCAAGCAACTAAAATATGCACTGCTGCTGCTGCCAAGTCATGTCAGTCGTGTCCGACTCTGTGCGACCCCATAGACAGAAGCCCACCAGGCTCCCCCGTCCCTGGGATTCTCCAGGCAAGAACACTGGAGTGGGTTGCCATTTCCTTCTCCAATGCATGAAAGTGAAAAATGAAAGTGAAGTCGCTCAGTCGTGTCCGACTCTTAGCGACCTCATGGACTGTAGCCCACCAGGCTCCTCCATCCATGGGATTTCCAAGGCAAGAGTACTGGAGTGGGGTGCCATTGCCTTCTCTAAAAATATGCACTAGCTTCATTCTATTCTATTACTTAGTTGGTGGATGGGTATTAATGGGGTAGAGGTTTTTTTTTTTTTTGGTGAAGTTGTCGGTCATGTCTGACTCTTTGTGATCCCATAGACTGTAGCTTACCAGGTTCCTCCATCCATGGAATTTTCCAGGCAAGAGTACTGGAGTGGGTTGCCATTTCCTTCTCCAGGGGATCTCCCTGACCCAGGGATCAAACCCAGGTCTCCCACATTGCAGGCAGGTGCTTTACCATCTGAGCCACCAGAGTAGATGGTATATTGTCCTAATAGAAATGACCCTATGTTTCCTCACAAAATGGACTGTGGACTCCGTTGTTATAAAAGGATAGAATATGAGTCCCTTGCAGTTAGGTTGGCCTGAACAGCACCATGAAAGCTTCCCTGTATATACTGCCAGTCACCCCAATACCAAGGATTCTTAGTTGCTTGGGAAAAGGAGAAATATAGTGGTGGGCCCCCTGAAACAGATGAATGAGGAATTGAAAGAATAAAGGCCATGAGTTTTGGTAGTGTTAGTGGAAATGCTTTACCTTGAAACTATTTGATTTCAGCAGGGATGGAGGTGGGTAGTGAAATAGAAATGACCTGTGACCATGGAAATGTAAAGCCACGGAGGAGGGCTCACTGGACTCAAGAACATGACCTAAGTAACTGGAACTGAGAGCGATGGTAGTGGGTCAGTGCACTTGCCCACCTCCCAAGAGGAAACAGATGGCACAGTGGCATTAGGACAATTCAAAAAAGTCTTCTTTATAAAGGGACTAATTACAAACGCGTGGGCAGAGTGGAGAGTAGGGGAACCGTTTGCGGCCATGCAGGTAGTGAAAGCTAACAGCTGTTGTTAAATACAGGCCTTAGGAGATGAGAGAAAGGAGCAACTACCAGAATTTGAAGGAAAGGGAGTCATTATAAAAAGTCACCTCTGAGGGTTTATTGACCTTTGATTAAGGGAGACGGCCGGCACAAGGTGATCTCATGCAGAGAAAAAACACCCTGACTTCCCTCCTTTCTCTCCCTTCAGTCTTCCTGATGGGACTTTCCATTCATTGAACCAAACAGGAACCTGAAAAGACAAATTAAGAATGTGGTCCCCACAGATTAGCTTCCCTGAGTGGATACCAGGGCTTCACATACGGAGAGTGGGGGTGATACAGGGAGTCAGAAACAGTATGAATACCACTTGTTTAGTTATGTGACCAAAATCATAACCTCTCTTTGAATGCTTTTCTTATGTTTCTTTTCCTAAAGCATTCCTTGTATGGTTAGTTTCTTTCACAGTATCACCTGATACTACATATCTTAACAAAATTTCTAGTAGCAGTGCTGCTTCCCCAGTACATAAGCATGAACTACATTAGCCTCTGAGTAATCAGCTATTTTAAGGAAACACATAGCTACTTGCCATCCAGACAGTTCTGAACTTTGTTCTGAACGTTCCTATACCGTTTGGTATGACAGTGTGCTTCTAAATATCTCTTGTCTGTACCACTAAAGGAACTCCAAGGTCTTCACTTTTTTACATTGTTGGCCTTCTCTATTTTTCTTTTTTTTTTCAGAAGTATGGAAGGGCTTTATGGGGCTACTCTGAGCCCCTCACAGTGTTCCAGGAACCTACTGGTTTTGCCGTTGCCTTTGCTCTTTGGATATTTGGGAGGGAAGGCAGGAAGACCATCCTTCCTGGGAGAGAGAAGGCCCTTTTGGGGACTGAGACAAGGTGTGGGAAAAGTAAAAAATTCAATGGGAGCAGAGTCTGGTGGGGCCTGGAAGTGGCCAGGGCTTCCTCTGGGAGAATGGAGGTCATGGAGTGTTGGCTTCATGAGAGAGAAGGTGGCAGTAAGAGGGCCTAGAGTCAGGAAGAGCAGATAGGTGGCGCTTTGGGCGCTGAAGGTGCGCACCACTCAGGACATAAGGGCCATGACCAGCTGTGGCCAGAGAGTGTGCTTGTGGATGTAGAGAAGGCTGATCTGATGAGAGTAGCCCAGCCAGTCCAGGGACCCAGCAGCCCTGTGGCCAGTGCAAGGCAAGCTAGCTTCTGGCCACGTCCCAGGTGTACCCGCCATACCTGGGCATGGCAGGGAGAGTTCAGGGTTCAGGGAGAGTTCAGAGTTCCCAGGTTCAGGGAGACAAAGGGCTGACTGTCCAAGTGTACCCACTTGGGCTGTTTACACCACTTAGAGACTAGGTTGATGGACCAAGAAAGATCCAGGCCCAGTGTAAAGAGAGTCAACAGACATGGCTGGCAGCCAGTGAGGGCACCCGTAGGAGCTTAGCTTCCATGCTATGGGCACACAGGGGGCATCAACCCAAGACAGCACCAGTTATTAGGCCAGTCAAGCCCTGGTGAGGGAAATATGCTAAGAGGAAGACCTAGGACAAGCCAATTGCCAGCAGGATGGTCAATAAGCCAAGCTAGGTATCACCCGCACCCAATGACTGTGGATCCAAGTGGCCACCTGGGAAGAGATAGCCATCGTTATGGGCCATAGGGCTGTTCCCACAGAAACAGTGTGGGAAGGGCTGCCAGGACCAGTTTCATAAGAAGAGGGGAACAGGTGAATCTGGGCTGGAGTCTAGCTCAGACTCATCGACCCACCAAAAGGGCCTGTCTCAGAAAGAAACCACTTGAAGAGGAGGTTGAGCCACTTGGTGAAGAGGCTGATCCATACCACCATGATGCCCACCTGGCGAGAGGAATAGTAGGCTGTGGGATGGAGAACAGAAAGAGGCTCTTGGAGTGTCCCAGAAAGGTGATCCAGAGCCACACGTTCTCCAATCAGGGCAGCTGGTTCGCAGCACCTCAACTATCATGATCCCTGTGCCTGGCATGGACTCCATGGCCACCAAAGAGCTGGCCTGACCAGGGTTTGGTCTGAGGTGGTGCATCCCTTGTTTGCTACTGTGAAGATGGAAATGTAATATCCAGGGCAAGATTCCTTCCAGACCAGACCTTTCTCCTCCAGTGCTTTTACCCTCCAAAGATATTTCGAGATCTCTTGGCGAGAAGGCTAGAGGCTACTCCTATTTTGGGGAGCCAGGCATACCCAGCAGGTGCTGAAGTGGGACCCTAAGTTTGCACACACAACTGGTTAATTGGTCCGTGCCTTCCTCCCCCCAGTTCAAGACTCTCATGCTTGAGTTCATTCACTATTGATTTGGAAGCTGACAGATTTGGAAGCCTCTTAATTTTTAGGGGTTGTCCCTAAAGTCTTCAGAGTTCTTATATATAGCACAGAATAGTCACACTTCTTCCCAGTCTAAGCTTGATTGCTTTGCCCCTCTCTTTTCCATAGTTTGCTTCTAATTATATTTCTCTAGTAAAATATTTAACCATTTATTCCTGAATCATGGATTCTAAGGTGCAATAAAAGTCCAAAGGGAAATATATATGTTGTTATACAGAAAGACAGATTTTTTTTCCCCCAGAGCATTTTCAGTCATTTCTGCAGGAATGAATGAGTAAAGGTTTCAAGAATGAATAGTGGCAGAAAACCAACTTACTATTGTATACAAGTCTCTGCAGCCCCTGGGTACAAGTACTTCTGTATCTCCTTTTGTTGAGTTCTCTATTTTTTTATGAATATGCATATTGGGGAAAAAACTTCCATCTGCTCCCTTTTAGCTGATTCTATCACTTTTTGGAGCTGTGCATCATTATGAAGCTTCAGAGAAAAATGATCATTTACATTACATACGGATGTAAAGGAGAGAAGGAGTTGATGAATTGCAAACAAGTATAATCTATATGGACAAATTGTGCCGGAAGTGATGTCACCCCATTTTACTCTGCAAATAGTATGATTCCTGCCCAATCATTTGGCCAAGTGCCCATGAACTCAGAGAAGAAAACCATCCTGTTGGCCTGTGCAGCAGGATTTCACCTCTCCCTATGAAGAAACAGGGACTTCCCTGGTGGCTCAGACAGTGAGGAATCCTCCTGCAATGCAGGAGACCCAGGTTTGATCCCTGGGTTGGGAAGATGCCCTGGACAAGGAAATGGCAACCCACTCCAGTACTCTTGCCTGGAGAATTCCATGGACAGAGGAGCATGGCGGGCTATAGTTCATGGGGTTGTGAAGAGTCAGACATGACTGAGCAACTAGCACTATATGAAGAAACAGTGCTTTGCGCTAGGGCTCACCAGGGACTCCAGAAGTCAAAGGAAATCTCTGAACATTCTAATGTTATTCTCTATAGGTTCTTTTGTCATGGTTTCTTAATTTATAACATCATGTGGACACATTGCATGATGGAGTAAGAAATGTAAAGTAATGAAAATATTTTCCTGGTAGCCTCTCCCCCTGCACTTTGTTTCCCAGGGTAGATCATTTACCTAAGTGTCCAGGTAGCGCTAGTGGTAAAGAGCCTGCCTAACAATGCGGGAGACGTAAGAGATGTGAATTCGATCCCTGGGTCGGAAGATCCCCTGGAGGAGGGTATGGCAACCCACTCCAGCATCATTGCCTGGAGAAATCCCATGGACAGAGGAGTCTGGCAGGCTACAGTCCATGGGGTCACAAAGAATCAGACACAACTGAAGCAACTTAGCACACATGCATGCACCATAAAAATTTAAAAATATATGCCTTACTTTCAGCATGTCTTTCTACAAGGACTTTTCTGTTGGCTATATCACACTCAGCTGTGACCTATACTGTATACACTAAGGCCCGATGTGCAGCCATAATCCCAAATCTTTTATTGATTTAATATGGGCATTCATTTCTATATTTAGTCATTTATCCTTAAAAGATTATTCCTATCATGTGACAAGAGTGAAGAATCAGAGCTAAATGCAATAAAACCTCTTCCTTAACTAACAGGAGTAAACAAAGAAATATTCTGTCATGACAGAATGGTCCTCGGCTATGAAGGTCTGTTGAATCAGCTGACTCTCTCCTTGATGCTGGAGAACACAGCTGTCTTAGCCCTCAGGCATTTGTGTTTGAAGGGTTTCAGATCTCTACAAGACCATGCCAGTGTTGTAGGAGTGTGCACACTGCCTTGATTTGCTGTTCAGGCATCAGTTTTTATGCACATACTGCATGCCTTGTGCTGAGTGTTTTGCACACATTGTCTCATTTAATTGACAAAATGCTATGGAATATTAGTACAACAATTGTGTATATTTTGCAATGGGAACAAAACGAAGCTCAGAGGATAAGTGACCTGCCCAAAATCACACAGTCCTCAAACCAGGATCTCCAGTTGATGTGTTGAGGTCAACACTGGGTGTGAGGAGATGAATTCAGTGTTAGGACAGGACGTAGCATAAAGTGAAGGTTACTTCTATCTTATTTCCATAGCCACAAAACCTGGTCGAATTTAGAAACTGCTGTTCTTTTGCCTATATTTAGTCCCTATTCATTTTGCTTTCAACCTCTACATAATTTTAGCATGACTTCCCACTTTATGAAGGAGTGCTTGAAGTCTGCCTGCTGATTAGTTATACAGTTTTCTTTATTGGCGGTGGTGGGGTGGGTGGGGATGGAAGTGCATGTGTGGGGTGATGGAGTATCTAAAATTTCATCATGTTATTTTCTCAGAACTTATGCCTATAACGGAAGTTTCTCAACATGAAATGTCATCAGTTTGGCCTCAGTCAGGAAGTTGCAAGGCACTTGACTAACCTCAGTGAGTTGGATGTTATCTAAGACCTGAAAATCTTTAGCTGCCTGGCATTTTAGGACTTTCAAAAGTTATCTTATTTTTTAATGAATTATTTTCTTAGTTTAGTTGATTTAAAAAAATTATGATAAAATACTTCATGGTGAAGGTATATTCCTGTTTATGTAAGTAATAGAATGGTGTGTGTGTGTGTGTGTGTGTTGGGGGTGAGGGGGGGAACCAGGATTTAAATAATCTAATTTTTGCTCTTTTCAAACAGTATTGTAAAGATTTTATCCAATTATCTGAAATAAAATTTCTCTGACCATGCATTCTGTCACAACAAACTTGAATCTGTAAACCATAGGCTCTCCCTGGGACCAGAATAATCATTGAATTCCAGAACATGTAAAAGTTTTACAGCCTTTCTATACTGAAAGATTCAGCTGGTTCCAGTGGAGAGGCTATGGTAAGATGATGGTGTGCTTAGTCGTGTCCAGCTGTTTTGCAACCCCATGGACTATAGCCCACCAGGCTCCTCTGTCCATGCAATTTTCTAGCCAAGATACTCAAATAGGTTGCCATTTCCTCCTCCAGGGGATCTTCCCTATCTAGGGAATGAACCCACGTCTCTTGCGTCTCCTGCAATGGCAGGCAGATTCTTTACCACTGTGCCACCTGGGAAGCTCATAGATTGAACAGATTGGTTTAAATGTAGATATGGAATGTGTATGGGAATAATAATTATATTTAATGCACTCCAGCAAACAACTCCTAAATGCCCACTCTGTACCTGGTTTTATACCAGCAATTAAAAAGACTAAAGAAAATAATCTCTGTCACAAGGAGATCACCGTGTCATGGAAGGGCAAGTGTCATAATAAATAAAGCATAAGATGATAAGTGTTTTAACCAACAGAGACACAAATTGCTATGGAAACACAAAGAGAAGAACACCAAAGGGAATCATGGAAGGCTTCACAGAATAAGTGATTTTGGTGGGGAGTCTCAAGACAGAAAACAGAGGGAGGCTTCTGGATGTAGAAAATAGCAGGAGCCACTCCAGGAAAGGAAATAATGTAAGAAAAGTCAAAAAGGGAATAGTGAATTCAGGACACTGCAAGTGTATTGCTTTGGCTGGAGAGTATAGAGTGAGAGGTAGGAGAGGAAAGATATGACTCATAGGGTAGGTTAAAACTTGTTGGGGAGGATTTTATATATCCTGGAAGGTTTAAATACTCTACTAGAGACAATGAAAAGCCATCACACATTTTTAAGCTGAAAGTATGTGATTTAATTTTTGTGTTAAATCACATAGTGAATTGTGCCTTCCCCATCCCCTCAAATTCATATGTTGAAGCTCTAAACCCCATCGTATGGTATTTGAAGATGGGGTCTTTGGGAGATAGGTTTAGATTATGTCACAAGGGTGAGGACATCATTATGGGATAATGAGAGCCTGCTGTCTCTCTTTGCCTTGTGAGAATACAGCAAGAAGACAGGCCAGGAAGAGAGATCTCAGCAGAACTCAACATGCTGGCAACTTGATCTCGGATTTCTAGCTTCCCAAACAGTGAGAAATGTTTCTATTGTTTAAGTCACCAGTCTATAGTGTTTTGTTAGGGCAGCCTGAGCTGATACATACAATTATTCAGGAAGTTGGCCAAAACAGATGTGAAGTTCAGGAAAGAGACTGAGGTAAGGTGATGGCTTCCCTGGTGGCTCAGAGGATAAAGCGTCTGCCTGCAATGCAGGAGACTTGGGTTCGATCCCTGGGTTGGGAAGATCCCCTGGAGAAGGAAATGGCAACCTACTCCAGTATTCTTGCCTGAAGAATCCCATGGATAGAGGAGCCTGGCGGGCTACAGTCCACAGGGTCACAAAGAGTCGGACACGATTGAGAGACTTCACACACACATATATGTTTTATAAGTGTATATACTGACAATAAAATCTTATCCGGTAGAAATTTTTTTTTGTCTGAAGTTCTAAGGTGACATATACTTTAACAACAGTCTAGAGAACACCAAATGCATACAGTTTTTTATCATTAAAATTAGAGTATTTCAAAATTAAAAATATTTACACTTAAAAATGAGAAATCTGTACATTTATTAAAATTAGTTTTACTAAATCAGAATTGACAATATGTTTTTATCTATACTTTCATACAGAAAACAGTGAAGAAATCAACAAAAAAATAATTACTAAAACTCCACTGTGGATTAGGATAAAATGTCTCCAATACTAACTCACACTTTCCCAGTAATTATAAAAATGAGTATAAATGCTGCTTGTACAATTAAGCAGACATGCTCTGTTACTATTCACTCAACAATATAAACAAATTGAAAACAGGCATGTATAAAAAAAGGGAGAGTCTTTTTGCAGAATCACATTTGCACTTATAAAATAAAGCTAAATAAACATACCCCAAACTTACTTTATCCTTCTTCTGATACAGGGAAGTGAAATATTAACATTTTAGCATTTAAAGACATAAATATACATATTATTTACAATAACTGGGAATGTTAGAGATATGGGGTTTTATTTACAATTATTCCCATTAAAACATTTTAACTTCAGGTAGTATCTGCAAATACTTCTTTTGCTCTCCTATTTGAATTTTTAGCTCAAGAAGAGTTAAAATAGAACACATCTGTAGATACAGAGTTGATAATGTATATTCAGTCACTTGGCTCTCTGATGGTAATCTTCTGTACCATGTCAGACAGATTTTCAGACTCCAGGTCTTCTTTACCATTATCTGAATTTTCTGATGAGATGTAACAACCAGAGTCCCTTGGGCAGTCATCTAACTGTGACTTATTTAAGGAGAGGGGCATGGATTCACTTTCTTGCTCTTGAATAGCTGTAAATGGAAAAGAGAGAACTGGTTAGGCAAAGCCAAGAAAAGTTTTGTTCACATATTCATTCATCTTCAAGTTATTTTAGCTGTTTCAACTTCATTACAGTGGAAACTTCTGTAAGTAAATGATGTATTTGTTCATCATAAATGAGATGTTTGCTCTCAAATATTCGAGCCACTATTTCCTTAGAAGATAAAGTTTGCCCTACGTTGCTCACTTGGAGTTTCACAGAATTCATGTGAACTGCTTACAGAAGTGAAAATCAATATGGACTCTCCTTTTACACTGATGATAAGTTGCCAAAGAAAGCAGATTGTAGCCACAGTGTGACTGATGCCTTGTCCAAATACTCCTTAAAGTAACATCAGAAGAAGTCATTTGCAGTTTAAATGTACAATCCTACTCAATAGTCATTTTTGCGAACAATTTGAGAATCATGATAATGTTGATTAATGAATAAAAGATCAATGTGAGAAATAATATACAATAGAATTTCAATAACTTGGAATTTAACTAATAATTTCCATGTTTGGAAAACATAGAATTCTCCTATGTTTGAATTCATCAGAAAAGTAGACATAAAAGCAGACATTGCTTTTATTTTTTGGCTATGCCCCATGGCTTATGAGGTCTTATTTCCCCAACCAGGGACTGATCCCAGGGCATAGCAGTGAAAAGTGCTAATTCCTACCCACTGGACTGCCAGGGAATTCCTCAGGTTGCTTTTAGATAGTATAGCATTGTATCTATTGAATCTGCTTTTTGTAGTCTGCTACATCTTTGTTTATATTTCTCAATGACAATTATATATATTCAGGGTGGTAATCCTGTGTCATCAAACCAGTATTCTTAATACAACAGGCATTGTCATTTTGGGTAAAAAATAATATCAGAGATGTAATGAAAGATCTTTCTAAAGAACCTAAGGAGCCCTATAGTTTACTCTTCTCAAGAATTTTTAGCCTAAGTGTTCTCTTTGTCAATGCAAAGTTTCTTTCTTTCCTGAGGAGAGGAGATGGATCTTAAGCCACCATGTCTCAGCTATATGAGCATGCCTTGCTATGTCCCCTTCTAAACCTGAGACTGCTCTACTTTGGACATTGGAATAGCCCTACACTGGAAGAACATACATTTCAGGGTGGTTTAAGATCTCTGCCTTCAGAGGCTATGCATTTCATTTCATTCCAATGAGAAGAAAGTAGATCCAAACTTCAAAATCCTTGGAAGAAGGAAATTGTGTACCGGTGTAATTTTCCTCAATTGACTCAAGTAATCCACGCTTTATCTCGTCTACATTTCTCCTGCTTTTAAATGCATTTTAAAGGCTTCTGATAAATTGTCAACATTCGTTTATGGTCCACTGAATATCTAATTGCTATCAACCTCCATTACAAGAGAGAATTGAGCCTAGCATCCTTGTATCTAGTGAATTAAGTTCTCCTCAATGTATCTATAATGGTACTCATTATGCCCCTTTCATGGAGGAATGGAGCAAAGAGTCACTTAATTATTTCCATATTTTGTGGTTTTATATGGGAAACATAGGTTGAGAAAAGTTGGAAAAAATGATAAAAATAATTTCTTAGTCTACTCATTTTCAAAATGAATCATAACAGTTCTTTTAACCTTTTTTTCAAAGTTTTTATTCGCCACAATGAAACCACATTTATGCTAGTCTTCTGAATCTTCTCCACATTTGCCACAACTTTAACGGTGGGCTCAATTATCAGAAATTTAAGCCTAGTGATGTTATAACTAGTTCTTGGTATAAGGAGCTTCAACTTAATGTGAACCTTTTGGGATTATTGTTTTAAAATGTTGGCTATTGTGAAGCATTTTGTCTTTATTAGTTATAAGCCTTTTAGCTTTAGGGGAATCTACTTAATCTTGACTAGTCTTGATAAGTATCAGTCATTCACTTGTGGTTCCAAGCCCTTCTTTTGTGAAAAGGCAGCACTGGAATGGGACCCCGGTCTTTAAGGAAAAACCTTCTCCTCTTCCTTTGTTTTTTTGTCTTATTGCCACTGAAATGACAGAGCTGGCTCTGTGTTCCATTATCCAAGTGTTTCTGGAAAAGACCAGAGGAATTAGCCTTTTTGCAGTGCTTCCTGCCACATCAGCAGTGATTACCATATTCAGAGTGTGATCCTGTTCGTCAGAATGGCGGTGGGGATAAGACCATATTTCCCCAGATATATTTGGGCTTATTACCTCAACACAAAATTGAAAGAACTGAGATCCCTTCCTCAGACTGGCATCCTAAAAGCGACTTAGCATAATAACTACTTCCAACACTGTACTCTGTTTAGGTTGACTGCTGATTGTGGGACTCTTCAAGATATAAAACTTAGGCTTAAAGAACCCTGATTTCTAAAATTAGCTCTTTTCCTTTCCAAAAAATAAGTACTTAGGTTGTTATTTCACCCTCAGAGAGGTCTATATGTTCACCCCAAAGGGCAACAAAGTAAAGAAACAATAAATCTAACTTTAAACAGAGAATATGCCATTTTTAATATTAGTAATAAAATGTATCTGTTTTTGTTTCCACCTGAGAAATGCTGTATCACATTCTCCATATTCTAGGAATGGTTCATTTTAAATACAGGTTATTTATTGTAGAAACCTTTCATCTGCAATTTTTATGGAAAAGGGAAATAGTTTCTCAGTATGAAAGTTATGCAGCACAGTAATTTACAGAACAGCAGTAATTTGCTAAATGATTTCCTAGTGAAATGAAAACATGACTATGCCTCCTCAAAAGCTTCCCACCAGGCTTGCAATATTTTCAGGCAGGTGATCAGCTGGAGCCCCTCAACTGTAACTATAAAAAGAAAAGGCAGGTCATTAAGTTATATGATGGAAAGGAAATCTATCTAGTATTCAGTTTTTGTATTTGGAAGGTCAAGATTTTCCTCTTGTTTTTTTGTTTTGTTTTTTTCATCTTGACACTAATGACTTAAGGATTGGCATAAGCCTAGGTCTTATGCTATGGGTAGTTTTTCCAGCAGAGGAAATGAATTCACACTAATACATTCACATGTTCTTTCTAAGTCATTTAGTCTCTTCATGTGGTCATGAAGCAGAGTAAAGCTAACTGACCTACCTAGAAATTGAAACTATATCCTTCATCAGTTTTGTCCCATGGTCCAATCATCTGAGCTAACCAGGTAAGTAACACATTGGAATAAGAATCAGTTTGACTATAAAATTACAGACTTTCCTTAGGATATTCGAGTGCATCTTTTTATACAAAAACATTTCTGATACTACATGAAGTTAAAGAATTAGCATATATAATTTTTATACTTTTAAAATTATATAAAAACATAATGGACATCATATAATTCACACATGAAAGTGTTAGAATTTTAGAGTTCTATATTTCTGAGATTGTTTACAATGTTTTGTATTTTATTTTAATAAAGAACAAAACATTAAAATGGTACCATTTTTTAATAAAGCCCTGAATGGTTTGCAAATATCCTGAAAGCTGTACATTTGAAAATCTGAGTATACTGAAGAATTAGTAAATAATCTGAAAAAGGGTATATATTATTGCTACTAACTACCATCAGGCATAAAGGAGTACAGAAAGCAGCTCCAAACAGTTCTGCACTCTATGTAGTGAAAATAAAATGATCATTTTAAGAAAAAATTATTTAGAAGATATTTTGTCATAAAGAACTAATTTGAATATTAAAATATTTCATTTCTTACCAAAATTCTTATGGAATTGTATACAGCCCATGGTTCAACATAAGGTAGTGATCAATGGAGATAAAAAGTGATGTGGTGATTAGAATATAAGACAGCTAATATAATTATTCATAAAATAATTATATTGAGTTGTGACATTTAATTAAATATTGGCCATCTCAATTATACTAAAAGTGAAGAAAGCTTTAAGGAAATCAAACTAGGTCCTAATTCTGGGAAAAAGTTATCATGCCCTGAAGAGAAAAATCTGTCCTATATTCACATATTAGAAAGTTGAAGATTTAATAAAAAATGTAAACTACTAGTTTTTGCTTGACTTTCCTAGTTTTCTTTACTCAAACATTTCAGATTTTGACTTTATTATCTTGTTTGCCTTAAATATGAACCTTCTGTCCTTTATACCATGTACTATCAAATAATGCAATCCCGAGGGCATAGGAAAATAGCTGAGCAATGAAAGTGCTCAATAAGCAATGTATTTAATAAAAAGAATGCAATATTTAGGTTAATTAAAGGAAATATGAACTAAAGAAAAGTAAAAAATTCTGTTGCAATTCAAATGAAGACAGCTCTTGGGCCTTTGTATTACCCTCCTCTGTTTTCTCTAGTCCAGTACCATCTTCAGAGAGGAAAAATGAGGCTTATGCACCTCTGTTGTTTAGCCGCTAAGTTGTGCCAGACACTTCTGTGACACCGTGGACCCTAGCCCACCAGGCTCCTCTGGCCCTGGCATTTCTCAGGCAAGAATACTGGAGTGGGTAGCCATTCCCTTCTCCAGGGGATCTTCCTGACCCAGAGATTGACCCGAGGTCTCCTGCACTCCAGGCAGATTCTTTACCATCTGAGCCACATGGGAAGCATTTTAAGATGGCTCAAAATCTCAGCCTCATTTGTAGCTCCATATCAGGTCCTCAAACCTAGACTCAAGCGTTCTCCAGATCACTGTGGCTATATTTATTTGGCCAGAGATAGAATTGCCCATGGAGGGGAACATTCACTAGAAAATATGGCATAACCTACTTATTTCTGATTTCATCTTAAGCATGTCCTTAAATTACCTGAACATTTTAATTTTCTATTTAGTGAATATTTGGTATTTATTTTATTTGAGTACTAGTCCACCTTTTGAAAAAAACAACAAAAACAAAGTGAATACAAAATCTTTTCATGGGAAACCAACCAGTGACTGCTTTCCTGAAGCCACGAGAGAATATGGAGTTGAAACGACTCTCCCTCTGTTTGCTAACCTCTCTTTGCATTCAAGCATCATAGTCACCTCTCTAATGAGCTGTGTTCTGGAGAGTATGTCTTTTCACTTACACTCACAACAGCTGCTCACTGTGCAGACTCCTTCAGTGGCACAGAGTCACACTCACTTGAGATCTAATTGCTCCGCACCAATGGGGACCTCACGTCAGGCTACCACTTCCTCAAGCACACATCCCCATGAAAGGCATTGGTCCCAGGAAGTATCTACCCTTGGTTGAATTGTTGTCCTGTTAGACTATTTTGATGATGACCAAATAATATAAAAAACTATTATCATACTGCTTCATTAGGGGTCTTGGGAAATCAATATCACATTTCTTAATATTAATTTAATCCTGTTTACTTGACATGGTGAAATGATAACTTAATTTCATTATTTTAAAATTTATTATATTTGGCAAAACAGGATTATGTTACATATTACTAATCTACCATTTACTATATATTGGGCATCTTTTCATGTCAGTCTGTATTTCATTCTCCTGATATCTTCATCCTGGTTTTGCCTATATCTTGTCCTGTTTGCCTATATCTTATTTGTAACAAATTAATTACTAATAGAAGTTCATATTAGTTTTAGTTTTGAACTAAAACTCCTAGTAGTTTTTAGTTTTAACTAGTATTTTTATGCATTGTAGAAGTTAATCAAATTCCTAAAACTTGGAATTTCTAGATTCAAAAGTATACCTATTTTTTTTATATTTATTTTTTAACTTTACAATATTGTATTGGTTTTGCCATATATCAACATGAATCTGCCACAGGTATACCTATTTTAAACTTTGATAGTTTTTTACATTTTTAGAAATCTACTCACACACTTTCACCCTTACCTGCACACATGGCTAATGTATGCATGAAATGAATCTTAACAACACATTCCAAGACCCAGCTGCCTGTTACAAAAGCTTTTATGTGTAAAGTGGGATTGCAGGGGACCCTAAACTTTATAACCAGAAAAAAAAAAAGTTGTGCTTACTATTTACAGTTCTCTTCATTCTCTCATTCAACATATATGCTTTCCACAAGCATTTGTTAACTATGGATTCAATGCCAAGCGTGACACTAGGGGCTTTGGGAAGGCACACGGTGATATAGGATTGTGTCTGGTTTGACCAGGGTAATCACTACAAAGCCATGCCCAGTACACAATCACAGTGCAATATAAAGACAAGTACAGGAATGCCCTGCATGTACAGATGTTACAAGTTCTCTAAATGACTGAGGTGAAAATTCTATGAACTGTTTTCTCTGGAGATGGTGCTCTGAAGTATAATGTTTTTATTTCATTTTTTTGTTCTTTGTAGTATATGGAATATGGCATTTATCATAATTTAAATTTTAGGGGATAAAACTAAAAAAAAATTTGAAGAAATTTTACATGAGGCAAAATGGCTATGACTAGAAATAGATATTAAATGCATATTTATAAATACATAAAAGCAAAATGCCCATGTGCCTCCTCCACTCTGTCTGTGGAGATAGCATATATTTTCTTAAAAGCTGCATGTTTCTTGAATCTCAATCCAAATCATATGGCAAGCATGTTGGAAACAACAGGCACGCATGTCAGGGGCTAAGGCACCAGGCAACCCTGGCACACTGTCAGGCCAACTGCTGGACTGCTGCTTGGCATTGCTACAAAGCTCCCCTGCTGGCAGCTCATGTTCCAGGCTCCTGGCTGGGCTTTGCCATTTGCCCTGCATCGTCGTGGGCAGGTAGGCAGGCAGGAAGGCACAAGCGGGGATAGTTGAGCAATGTGGGGCTGCTGTGACCACAGCTGGTGCCAAGGGCCTGGCATACAAGCCACCCTTCCCCCTTCCTCCTCACTGAGTACTGTGAACAAAGGGTGCAGGTAATACCTCCAATATGTTATATACAGGTTCCGATAGAGTTTGCTTATTCTGTTTCGAGGTTGTTTTTTGTTTTCAATTTAAATTTTAATTATCCCTGGGCTATAGGGAGAGCAAGATATTTCCTTCACCTATTTTCCCCGAGGAGGATTGTACACATTGTCACAGACACACTTTTAAGACACATCAAAGTGCATGTCAGCATAGGAAAAGAGAAATGAGTTCTGAATAAAAAGAAAGTATTTACTATAAATAGCAGTTAACTATCTTATTATTTTAAAGAGGCATTTCTCAGCAAGGCAAAGGGGTCTTGAAGGTTGTGTTTATGGAAAAATACACACACACACATATTCTCTATCCTCTTTTTTCCTTGCTGGGAATATTTATTCAAAGTAAACAAACTACTTTAAAATTCGGATGATAAATAGAGAAACTCTAAAGTGCACAAAATAAACAGATTCCACTCATTGGCTCCTTCATGAGCCAAGTAGTTGCCCTAACTTTTCTTCTCCTTCTAACCTCATCTAGATTCCCAGCTGAAGGAGCCAGTAGCCTGATTCTGCTCAGTTCTAATGTGTTGTGAGAAGAAATTCAGAATCTCTCTATGCTAGTCTAGCTTGGAATTGTAGAACCCAAAGTTGCTATTCTGCTCTAGAGGTCATGCAACGATCAGTCCTAACACCACTCAGCCCTCCTGTCAGTTTGTTGAAGTGTCTTTACCTCCTGTCAAGCAATGACCTAAAAAAGTTTAATCCGATTAACATTTTCAAGGTCAAAGAGGGTACAATGCTGTCTATTTTGGCCTAAGAGAAAAGGGAAACTGCTTGTTCTAAGTCTAGATTTCTGTTTGTTCCAGTTCCATTCCCCACCCTTTGGTCCCTCTAAATGTATTAAAGGCTCACATTGGAGTTTGTGGTCTTTTCTACATTGTCTCAGAGCTTTCACTCCTGTGATCAGAACTGGTGCACACTCTGCTCAATTTTTATACTGAATGATAAGCAAAGCAAAACTTTGCAACCTAAATAGCAATGAAATGCTAAATTTAGCGAGGAATTTATTGACATTCCCCAAACTGACATTATTCAATGATCAAAATAAGATGCATACATAAAATCCTGTTCAATTTGCATACCCCGTTCTTCCACATAAGAAAAAAAAGCTATTTTAAACCTATGACTGTGACATGCATTTGTTTTTAATAATGTCTCATTTTTAAACAACCATATATTCAACGTCTTTATCATTCAAGGTACATGAAGGTTGTGCATTTAATCTTTAGCATGGTTGTAGAAGATATGATTCACAGAGTAGAGAATAGATAAAAATAAGCATGCAGCAGCATGGTGCCGACTCATCAGAACTCACCATCTTATCAACAAATAGAAGTAATTCTTCTTTATTTCTTGAGCAAAGCAGTTTCATATAAGATAAATAGCTTTCAGTCAGAATAGCCTAACATGCAATATGCATCTTTTTGACATGTATATTCTAATACTATTTTAGACCATAAGATTAAAGGAGGAAAAGTCTCGGGGTTGTGTGTTGAGAACAAACACTGGTTGAATCTGCATTTTTTTTCCATTTTTCATTTCCTAGAATTTGGCTCTGTATGGGTATGTTTGTACATTACTGGATATTATTAAATGGTCAACCTCTAGTGACCTTCAAGTACTGTTTTCTAAAGAGAAATAATTCAGGGAATTTTTATGCTTTTTATATCAAACATGGAAAGTCACATCATAGTTTGGCGAGATTGTCTTTTGTTTTCAGAGACCAGGGCATAGTAGAAGTGTTTCTGATAGGTTTAGGAGACTGGGGTCTAGATGTGTGACCTTGAGAAGGCTACTCCAGTTCTAGTTTCCTCATCTTGTAAAGGAAGAATTTGAGTCAGATGGTTTTTAAAATTATACCTAGCTCTAAGATGATATCGTCTATAAATTGCTGTGCTTTTGTTAACAGAGAAGGTACATGGATGATGTGGAAGGCAGAATAAAGAAATTCAGTGGATACCTTACGTGGCCCAGGCCTTTGGACTGGACTGATGGTCCTCTGTGGGTCTCTGCTGAGCGCACTTCCATGACTTAAAGCCCTGTTTACCAAGCCTCTCTGGCCCATTGCATTCACAAATCCTGTTTCAATGTAGCTATACAAGCCTTTGAACCTTTAAGGCTGTCATGCTGTTACAAAACTTCCTTTCTCACTTAAATATTAACTTCCACTTTCTGAGATGGACAAGTGAACTGAAGTTCTTGGGGAAGTCGACAAAACAGGAGAAAGCTTGCATTTTCAAATAGTCATTATTCTATTCATATTTACTGGTTTGTGTGTGTGGAAGAAAGAACTTGTTTTTTTTTTTTAATTGTTTTTTAAGAACTTGTTTTTTGGAGTAGACTGCCTTTAATTAAAACTCCAACTCTACTACTAATCTAGCTGTTTGGCCTCTTTGAAATTCATCTCCGAAATATTTTCTCATCTGTAAAATGGGCAAAATAGCTACATGGATGTTATTGTAGAAGAAAAGCAATTACTTACGAGTGTTCAAAAAATACTGTTTTTCCTCCCTCTATTTCAGTATCAGCTTGTTTGGGAGAGTACTGATAATGATACTGAAAATCATCACTTTCAAGACAGAATCCATTTCTTAGTATAATATTGCATAGTGAGGATCCATGTTTTGAAATGACAAGATGTGAAAGGATTCCTAGACCAGTTTACACTGATCAGTTTTGTTTTGGCTTGTAAATAGGTTCCTTTCTTAAGTCTGACCCTGGTTTGCCTCTGTGACCTGATTCCTTTCTCTTCTGCATCTCCTAGCCGCCACAACTTCAAAGAAGGCATACAAACTCCTAAGCCTAAAGGATGAAATCAGTTCTGTGGGTGTCAAATTAGTGGTGCATGTGAAAACTCCTTGAAAAGGATGAGGACCTTTGCGAGCTCAAGAGAGCAAGTAAGGATTCAATAAGGTACGGTTTCTATAAAGTAAATTAATTCTTACTAGACAAAAGGCCCATGTATAATAAATATATGCAGTTCAACACCGCCATTTCGTGAGACATAGAAGGGAGAATAAAGGAAAGCTCACGAGGGGACCATCAGGAGGCCTGGGTCCTATGTAGAACTTTTCTCTTGACTCTCAATCTGGGCTATTAATTGCAGTATAAGAAAGTCTAACAACATCACAAACACTGTTCCTAGCTTCCTAATTCACCAGGTGCATAAACTTGGGCAAGTTTCTTATGTTCTCATTTCTCATTATAAAAATAGGGACGATACCAACTTGGAGAGTTGTGGACAGCGTTAAAGAAGATAGTAAGTGTAAAGACCCTGGCTCAAAGTTTTAGAGAACATGTTCAAAAAAATAATTATTGTTATTATTCATATTACTTTGTAAAGAGAAGGTTGGATTAGGGGATATAAGTTCTTTTTCATCTTTAGAATTAGATACCATCCCCCTTTTTTTTCTAATGAAATACTCCTGACAGAGTTCGGCACTCCCTGAGCTCAGGGTTTTTGGAGAAGGCAATGGCATCCCACTCCAGTACTCTTGCCTGGAAAATCCCATGGACGGAGGAGCCTGGTGGGCTGCAGTCCATGGGGTCGCTAAGAGTCGGACACGACTGAGCGACTTCACTTTCACTTTTCACTTTCGTGCATTGGAGAAGGAAATGGCAACCCACTCCAGTGTTCTTGCCTGGAGAATCCCAGGGACGGCGGAGCCTGGTGGGCTGCCGTCTATGGGGTCGCACAGAGTCAGACATGACTGAAGCGACTTAGCAGCAGCAGCAGCAGCAGTAGCAGCAACAGCAGCAGAGCTCAGGGTTTAGGGAGCCCAGTCAGCTTTGGTAAGAATAATGGTCAGATTGGGCAGTTGTGAAAACAAAGGCTAGCTTATCTTTATAAACGCAATTGGTGTGGCCAATCAATATTCAAGTGAATCTGCTTGTGTTACTCCATCTTTAGTTTATACTTACAGAGACAACCACCTCAGATAATAAAAGTAAGTGCTGAATATTTTTGCAAACTATTATAGCATTTTGAAAGAATACTATAAACACGTACAAGATGTGACTATATGGTAATGAAATGAATTTTCTTGTGTGGTGCAAAGGCTCATTAGCTCAGAGCCATGCTCTCTCTGTGCAGTTCTGCAGAAGTTGCGTATGACAGTTCTCGCTAATGGCTCATGCTGTCACTAAATATTTGTCTCTGACTCCCCCAGTCTTAGGGAATGTGGACATCCTCTTGCGTGTAAATTAATATGTCTGCAGAATCTAAATGAAGTACCCAGTAAAGCCCTTTCATTTTCTGGATCCAGTAAGCAGCAAAAAAAAAAGAAAAAAAAGTAAAGGTCCTCTTTCTATTTATAGATTTGACCAGAGTTGTTTCCAAATGTATAAGAAAACACTTTTTCTTATTGGAAAGAATGCTTTATGTGATTCTCAGTAAATAAAACTGGGAATTTGTTTTTAATTATTTTACTATTTACATTAACCTTTGATTCTCAGTGAGGGAAAAGAGTAGCTACACATACTTACTTTCTTCATCAAGGAGATTTTCAGCAGCTGATAGTAACCTCATCCTGTCTTCTGGGTTTTTAATGTTTAATTCAATGAGATGACTCTCTTTTATATCCTTTAAATCTTCTAGGGTCTCGTAACCATTGAGCAAAAGTGTTGAAGTATATTCCTGTGGGGAAGAAAAAACTTTGTACAATATAAACTACTCTGAGCAAACATTTTACTTTTAGTTATTTTTAGATTTTTAAAAAGTATAGAAATGCATGGAAACAATGCATTGGAACCAAAAGATGCCAACAGAACTTTTGCTTAATTTTGTTTTATTTGTACTAGTTTTCTACAGATGAACACAGGACCTTTAAAAAGCACGTTGTACATTTCTCACCTTCTGGAAGGACAAATGTAAAGAAGAAATGATTACCTTAAGCAATGCAATGCTAAATCATGGATCAATTAAATAGCTGGATCACTTATCCCATCTGGCACATTTTCACTTCTCAAATAGCAAAATTGACAAAGCTAGTGTTTTTTTTTTTTTTAAGTCTATCAATAAAATGCCTCTCATAGAGTATATTATAATAATATTTCTGGACTGTATCTCTTCCTGTTTGCTTGATCGCAAAATTATCTACCCTCATTAACTTCTTGGGGCAGGTCAAAAAAGGCATTTGAAACAGACACAATTTATATAAGTATACCTAACATTTTGGTTGAAAGGTATTTTATAAACCTAGGGCGTTCCAGACTTTCTATTTAATTAAAAGCTTTTATTAAGCATTAGAACACTGTGGTAGGGAAAAGTATTGTTTCCTTTTCTTAGCATGTATATTTTGTCCATCATTTGCATTAATATATATTAGTTTAAAATTCATAAGCTTCTGATTTCAAAGTCTGTATGTTATTTATGTAACCTCTGTTCTCTGTAACAAAATAAAAATGCAAAGTGAATTTAAATGCTTTTCAACTTCCTCAAATATTCTTCCCATTTTACTTGATCATTAATCCAGTATCCTTATTTTAGTTACTAAAATTGAATAAGAGGATATAAAAGTTTTAAGTAATCAGAAAGAACTTATTACTAGCCCTTTATTTATTTAGAAAAAGGAAAGAAAGAGTAGCAATTCTGTTTTAAAATAATGTATCCTAGAAGGATCACAGAATCAGAACAGGAAAAAAAAAAAAAATCCCAGTCTGATGTAACTAACTGAGAGTTCTTGAGTAAGTTTCACGTTCTCTGACCTTGGTTTTTTCATAGGTCACAGAACAAACAAGTAGCTGAAGTAGGATTCAAACATGTGCCTCCTCCAAAGAGTAATATCATTTGGAGGGTACCAATTTGCTTTTGAACTGTGGTGTTGGAGAAGACTCTTGAGAGTCTCTTGGACTGCATGGAGATCCAACCAGTCCATTCTGAAGGAGGTCAGCCCTGGGATTTCTTTGGAAGGAACAATGCTAAAGCTGAAACTGCAGTACTTTGGCCACCTCATGCGAAGAGTTGACTCATTGGAAAAGACTCTGATGCTGGGAGGGATTGGGGGCAAGAGGAGAAGGGGACGACAGAGGATGAGATGGCTGAATGGCATCACTGACTTGATGGACGTGAGTCTGAGTGAACTCCGGGAGTTGGTGATGGACAGGGAGGCCTGGCATGTTGCGGTTCATGGGGTCGCAAAGAGTCGGACACGACTGAGCGACTGAACTGAACTGAACTGAATAGTAATATTGAAATGTCTATGTAGTGTGTCTACAGATAGGAATACAACTAGGTAATTCAGGAAAAACAGTTAAGGAAAGATTAATTGGTTATTTTCTTGACGATGAATTTTGAAAACTGTCGAAATACTGCTGTGTTATTTTTAGAAGTAGATTGCAAAACGGTAAATTTAGTGAGATTAGGCATAGTGGATGTACATGCCATTTAACAACATAGAAATACTTCATAAAAATTTCTCTAATATAACTAGAAAATAACTGGATTATAAATATAGACAACAGTCTCCCTAACACAATCATTATGGGGGCTTAATGATCATTGTTTTCTAACAAATTTCTTTAAAAACAAATTGGGTTACCTTCTGTTGAGTTGTTTTTGATCTCTGCTCTGTAGGAAATATATTTTCTTATCATTCTTCCTTTCAATTCTTTGAATTTTTACCTTCACTCTTTATATTCTCTTTATCATTCTCATTACCATGTTTTCTCTGAGTCTTTTATTCCCCCAAGTGTATTTCACTTTCCACTGCACTTTCTTGTTCTAATTTCTAGGTGCGACATGCATGTTTAATTGCTCAGTTATGTTCGGCTATTTGCGACCCTTTGGACTATACCCTGCCAGGCTTCTCATTGCATGGGATTTTTCAGGCCAGAGTACTGGAGTGGGTTGCTACAGGGGATCTTCGTGACCCAGGGGTCGAACAGGAGTCTCCTGTGTCTTATAGCATCTCCTGCATTGCAGGCAGATTATTTATAAGCTGAGCCATTGGGGAAGCCCAATTTCTACTGTGAATGCTAAATATCATTAGAATTTAGTCTAAGTGATGTTATATCAAGACCTGTCCATGCATAAAGAAGTGGTTATGGGTAAATAAGAGCTATCCTTGGAAAACAGATTTTCCCTTGCTGTAAATCATGTATTTTTTTTTTTTTTTTTTAGCAATACAAACACTGATCCATTCTTCTCAGTTATTGCATCTGTATGCCATCAAAATCAAACAGGCCATGGGTTTGCTAACCTGAAGGTGAATCCTCTCTAAGAACTCCTGTAGAGTCTCAGGCTTTTCCACTCCACTCCTTCTTTGTGTCTTCATTTTCTTGGGGGCTGCTTCTTCTGATATGACATCCACATAAATGAATTTGAAGTTTCCCACCTTATTGTTCAACATTCCTGTCCACATCCCCATTGGCGTTTTGCAGATAATGTCTATGATATCTCCTTTCTAAAGACAAAGAAATATAAGTTAGATTTCAGAGAACTCTGATGCTATGACAATTGGTAGGAAAAAAAAAAAACTGGAAACATTGAAAATTAGAATGAGGGCATACCATTGAAGAGATCTAGAGTTAGAAATAAATCTAAGAAGAAATTTCTTTTAAAAGTTTAAGGAAGCTATTTGCTAGTAATGTTGAAGAAAACTCTAACATGCTTGAGAAAAACTCCTAACTGTATTTGATGATGTGTTTATGTTTTTGGAATTATATCAATTTATCAGCTTACATTTGTAGAGCATCCTGTAGTTTACAAAACATTTTGCATACATTAAGCTCTTTTATGTCCATAATACATCTCTTCAACCTATATGCTAGGTATAATTATTACTCTAAATATTATGGAAAGAGAAATGCAAGCATTAATTTCTCAGGAACTCACAGCACCAGAACTCAAGCCTAAGTTGTTTGAATTAAAAAATGATGCTCTTTTTATTTATCCTGTAAAAACAATATACATGCAGCATCATCCCTGGAGGGGCTCCCAAGTTGGGAAGGGGAAGAGAGAGAAGTCTATGGCTCTGTCTATGCTTCTAATTCATCAGAAAAATTCATATACTTTGTGAAATGAATCTATCTAAAGTATTGCATCCATCTAAAATAATGAAAATGTTCAGAACTTTGTACATATAAAATATGTAACAAAATTATATATGTACTAAGGATAAATTATGCTATTTATTCTAGATTAATTAATACTAAATCAACTAGTAGTTATTTAATTAATACTTAGATTGAGTTTCACAGCAATAGTTTAAAATATGAATGGAATGCATTGGGACTGATAGAATAATTGGTCTGTCTCTTTATTCACCTCTAAGACTAAGACTGCAGGAGTAATTGTTAAGCACAAAAAACTTCACAGGGGTATTTTTTTTTGGTAAGGAAAGTTGATTTCTATGTAAATACAGTGTCTACATTTAAGAATCATAATTACTCCTTTAAGACTGTTAGCTGTCTACCTTAGAGATTACATTATAGATTCTGACATTTTTGCCATTTTAGAGGTCTACCATCAAACAAAGCATTAAATCTGCTACTAAAAATATTTTTTTCTGCTGCTCTTGAGTGTGCATTCTTCCATCTAATATACAAATTGTATTTGTAAAAGTAGAAACCAATGTGATTAAAAGATCAGGTCTTTCCAATTTATTGACAATTTGACATTCTGATCCTATGAGTTGCTCATCTAGTTTTTCCTGCCATTAACTATAGGGAATCAAATCCTAGGCTAGACATCAGGTAAGCACACCTAGAAAATCCCCAGAAGCTCTAGGGGGTTATCTCAAAGTATTATAGTCTTATGCTGCACCCTTCTTATTATCCTTTAAACTTGTAAAAATACATTACAGGTAAGCCCACAGGCTACAGGCAAAAATCCAACGTCATTTCGGATAAGACCCTGGCTGGGGACAGTAGTATCCATTACCCTGTGGTGTCTGTGGGATTTTTACTGTGTCCTGCAAGAGCTCCACAAACGTCCCCTTAAGCAGCGCTAGGGGTAGTACGCTGCATGGCATTATAGGGAAATATGAAATCTATCCTGAATCAAAATGTTTTCAATGTATTCCCTTCTACTGCCCTCCCTCCACAATGGTTACTTGGCTATAATCCTCCTTTCCCCAAGACTTGGACTTAGACTTCAAATCATTTCATAGAAACAAGTAAGGAGCTAACTGTGGAAAGAAATGTTTTCCTCATTCTCCAGCTGAGGTTATTCTGATTTGATATCTTAAAAGGGATAAAGAGAAGAGCTGAGTGCCTTGAATGTACAATAATAATATTAACACTTCATAGTTTATAATATTTATGGTTAACATTGGTTTGGTATTGACAGTATCAGTTGAGTTCAGTCGCTCACTTGTGTCCGAATCTTTGTGACCACATGAACCACGACACGCCAGGCCTCCCTGTCCATCACCAACTCCTGGAGTCCACCCAAACCCATGTCCATTGAGTCAGTGATGCCATCCAACCATCTCATCCTCTGTCATCCCCTTCTCCTCCTGCCCTCAATCTTTCCCACCATCAGGGTCTTTTCAAATGAGTCAGCTCTTTGCACCAGGTAGCCAAAGTATGGGAGTTTCAGCTTCAACATCAGTCCTTCCAATGAACACCCAGGACTGAATTCATTTAGGATGGACTGGTTGGATCTCCTTGCAGTCCAAGGGACTCTCAAGGCCTTCTCCAACACCACAGTTCAAAAGCATCAATTCTTCGGTACTCAGCTTTCTTTATAAACCAAATCTTACATCCGTACATGACCACTGGAAAAACCATAGCCTTGACTAGATGGACCTTTGTTGGCAAAGTAATGTCTCTGCTTTTTTAATATGCTATCTAGGTTGGTCATAACTTTTCTTCCAAGGAGTAAGCGTCTTTTAATTTCATGGCTGCAATCACCATCTGCAGTGATTTTGGAGCCCCCCAAAATTAAGTCTGACACTGTTTTCACTTTTTCCCCATCTATTTCCCATGAAGTGATGGGACCAGATGCCATGATCTGCATTTTCTGAATGTTGAGCTTTAAGCCAACTTTTTCACTCTCCTCTTTCCCTTTCATCAAGAGGCTCTTTAGTTCTTTTTCACTTTCTGCCATAAAGGTGGTGTCATCTGCATATCTGAGGTTATTGATGTCTCTCCCAGCAATCTTGATTCCAGCTTGTGCTTCCTCCAGCCCAGGGTTTGTCATGATGTACTCTGCATATAAGTTAAATATGTAGGGTGACATACAGCTTTGACGTACTCCTTTTCCTACTTGGAACCAGTCTGTTGTTCCATGTCCAGTTCTAACTGTTGCTTCCTGACCTGCATACAGGTTTCTCAGGAGGCAGGTTAGGTGGTCTGGTATTCCCATCTCTTTCAGAATTTTCCACAGTTTATTGTAATCCACACAGTCAAAGGCTTTGGCATAGTCAATAAAGCAGAAATAGATATTTTTCTGGAACTCTCTTGCTTTTTCTATGATCCAGCGGATGTTGGCAATTTGATCTCTGGTTCCTCTGCCTTTTCTAAAACCACCTTGAACATCTGGAAGTTCATGGTTCACGTATTACTGAAGCCTGGCTTGGAGAATTTTGAGCATTACTTTACTAGCATGTGAGATGAGTGCAACTGTGTGGTAGTTTGAGCATTCTTTGGTATTGCCTTTCTTTGGGATTGGGATGAAAACTGACCTTTTCCAGTCCTGTGGCCACTGCTGAGTTTTCCAAATTTGCTGGCATATTGAGTGCAGCACTTTCACAGCATCATCTTTCAGGATTTGAAATAGCTCAACTGGAATTCCATCACTTCCACTAGCTTTGTTCATAGTGATACTTTCTAAGGCCCACTTGACTTCACATTCCAGGATGTCTGGTTCTAGGTGAGTGATCGCACCATTGTGATTATCTGGGTCATGAAGATCTTTTTTGTACAGTTCTTCTGTGTATTCTTGCCACCTCTTCTTAATAGCCTCTGCTTCTGTTAGGTCCCTACCATTTCTGTCCTTTATTGAGCCCATCTTCTCATGAAATGTTCCCTTGGTATCTCTAATTTTCTTGAAGAGATTTCTAGTCTTTCCCATTCTATTGTTTTCCTCTATTTCTTTGCACTGATCGCTGAGGAAGGCTTTCTTATCTCTCGTTGCTATTCTTTAAAACTCTGCATTCAAATGGGTATGTCTGTCCTTTTCTCCTTTGCTTTCGCTTCCCTTCTTTTCACAGCTATTTGACAGTACTGACTATAGAAAATTAATAATTTCTACTCTTTAGCTATAGCGACTTTGTGTCACTAAAATGAATAATCTAACATCTATAAAGTATTTTACCACTAAATCTTCCTCTGTTTGTACTATTGTAACACCTCCTCCTCTTGAGTACAAACAAAAGTATGAACATGATGAATTTCAAACCTGTGATTATGTTATATGACAGGAGGGGCTATGCATACATAATTAATACCCAAAATTTATTAATTTGGGAATTAAAAAGAAGTTATCTGGGTACTTCTGACTTAATCAGGTAGGACCTCTTAAAACAGATTTGAAGCATGGGTGAGCTTTTCTGCTATAGCTATTGAAGGAGTGAACTGCCATGTTAAAGAAAATCATGGCTGGCAACCTCAGGGGACTGAGAATGGCTCCCAGTTAATATACCTTAGGAAAGCAGAAAACTCAGTGCTATACGCAATAAGAACTGAATTATGCCAACAGCTGGTGAGCATGAAAATGGACCCTGAGTCTCAGATAAGATCACAGCTTCAGCTGACACCTTGATTTCAGCCCAGTGAGACCTTAAAAAGACCACCCAATTGAGCCCACATGTAAGACCTACAGAACTGTGAAATAATAATATATTTGTGTTGTTTGAAGCCCTTACAGCAAAAGAAAATGAATAGAGGAGGCAACAGTGAAGAAAAGGGAATTCAGAAGGAAATATCATTTAGAGAAAATTGTCCAGTTACTCATGGCATTTGCAAGTACTGACTCAAGTATTGAAATTGCCTGACCAATTCTGGCTCCTAAGGCCTTTACTCTCCTCGACTCTGCCTGATATTTCCATTTTCTTTCTGTCTCCTTGGGTTCATTATTTTTACTCCAACAAGTATCAAGTACAACTAGGCACTTCTAATAACTTGTGAGGCTTTTGGTAGTCAGAAAAAATGTAGACAGTTCCTTCTCCCTTAAAAGGCTATGATTCTAGGAGGTGGGTCATAGAGGATCTTGCTTTGATTCATGTCATCGAGTGTCCTATGAAGCAATTATCCTTCAATAAAATATAAATTAATTAAAAAAGGCTATGATCCTGCATTATCTACAAAACACAACTTTTGTGAATAGCCTCGAAAGACGGATTGCCCTACCTTACCTCTTGTGTGTTGTTTGAATTCCTGCCACAGTAAACCAGTCCTCATTTCTCCTGTTGGGAAGATACACTCATCCCTAGTTCCCCATACTTGTACTTCCTGAAAGAGATCATACACCCAGCCATAGACAAACCATACAGAATGCACACACCTTGATTTTGAGGGAATCAGTGTCATAGGGGCTTGGTGTGAAATCGGTGTGTACTCGGGCACGGCCACAGAATGGTCCAGAGTAGGGGCTGTCATCATCGAGTCGAAAGCTGTCCCGGTTACTTGTACCATCTGAACAACTTGTTATTCCACCTGATGAAAGCAAAGCAGACATTTACAGTTCTCATTGAAGGTTCATAACATTCTGAACCGTCACCTGGACATAACTAAGCAGAAACAATGCTGAACAATTGGATGCCAGCCTCCTGCGGGGGTTCTAAGTGACTGACTGCTTATTTTTGCTCCCAGTCCTTCTCCATCAGTGACTTCTGTCCTGAGCCATTTCTGATCTTTATTCAGTCAACCTGATCCTTCTTTCCTCAACCACCAATTCAAGCACTCTCTTACTTCGGCCTCTGTGATCTGATCCAGTAGCACAGTGCTTTGAGCATTGGCTACTTGCTAAAGAGGCAGGAAGTATATAGCCCTAATGCCCTGTACAAGGCAGATAATGAATTTTGTACATGTAAACAAAGACAGAAGCCTATAATAACAGTTTGATTTTTGTGTGCTATTGATCAGGAATGGTCAAAGCATAAGCCACAAATCTTCCTACAACTTACTATGATGTAGCAAAAATGGTGTTTCAGACTTCCTCCTGTGTACCAAAAGCCATTCTGAGACAACAGCTCTATGCATAAAAGGTAGCGTTTTTGCTTGTAGTGTGAATGACAGGGAAAGAGAAAGTGTGTTATAGTATCTATACTCCTAAATGGTTCAAACCTGTTCTAAACTGGGCTATTAAAACGGCTCCAAAACCTTGTTCTCTGGTCCTCTTCCTTTCTGATCTGGAACCTCAAGGGGGGAAAAAAATAGATTTCGTATTTGCTGCCTAGGGGCAAGAATGGTTCACAGGGGTGGTTACTCTGAGTCTCCTACCACTCTCAGTCGTCACCTCTCTTTTTCCTTTGGTGCGGTCCTTTGGTGCTCTGTTTCATGAGGGAGCAGGCCCAGTATCTCTACCATTCATTCAAATAAGTGTAGAAATAAGATAAAGATCCCTAGGGATGCTTCATTTTTTATATAATGAAAGTTGCTCAGTCGTGTCTGACTCTTGGCAACCCCATGCACTATAGCCTGCCAGGCTCCTCTGCCCATGGAATTCTCCAGACAAGAATACTGGAGTGGGTTGCCATTCCCTCCTCCAGGGGATCTTTCCAACCCAGGGATCAAACCCAGGTCTCTGCATTGCAGGCAGATTCTTTACTGTCCAAGCCACCAGGGAAGCCCTCATTTTTTATATGGACTGGTGTAAAAAAAAAAGTGAGTTGCATCTAGTCACAGATATTAAGCTGTGTTTGATAATGGCTAAGTGGACTCCCATTTCCCTTATTCTCTCTTCCATGACTACTTCAGGCCCTGGCTTTTCATGGTATATTAAAGTTAATAAAATTCTACCCACATTTGGCACCCACAATTTTGAATTTTAAAACTTCCAGCAGAAATGAATACTAATGATATCTGAATTTCACACATGCAAAATATACCCTTCAAATGTTTCTGTATTAGCTTTTACTTCACAAAATAGCTATTCTACAGCCAATAGGCAAGCAGGAATAAAATTCAGGATATTTTCAACATCTGGTCTTTGTGATCCATCTTCAAATAACAGAAGCAGCTGATTTAGAATGGAATGGAAAATAAACTTTGCAAAAAACCATTTAAAAGCCCTGAAAAGATTCAAAAGACATGAAACAGTATACATATAAAAAATTTACAAGGCATCCTGTAGTATCAATAGTTTCATTAAAATATTGTAGCAGGACATATGACTGAAGCCTGAGTGACTTCTTTGTTAAAATGATATTTTTTTAGAAAATTCTTATTGAACGCATGCTGATTCTTTTTTGTCACCTAATTGATATGTGCTCAGTCTCTCGTTTGTGTATGACTCTTAGGAACCCTATGAATGATAGCCCCCCAGGGCCCTCTGTCCATGGGATTCTCCAGGCAAGAATACTGGAATGGGTTGCCATTTCCTCCTCCAGGGGGATCTTCCCAACCAGAGATCAAACCTGCGTCTCTTATGTCTCCTGCATTGGCAGGTGGGTTCTTTACCACTAGCACCACCTGGGAAGCCCTACCTAATTGGTGATATTCCTACTATTTAGTATTTATATACCACCTCACTTTTTACTCCCTAATGCTGGATGGATACCTAGAATTGATGCAAATGTCCTGTTCTTTTCAGAATATTCCAGACAAAAAAAAGGAAAGGAAGGAAATAGTGAGAGGGGAAGGATAGGGAAGAAATAAATAAAATATGGGGAAAAAATGAAAGAAAAAGAAAGAAAGACAGGGAAGAAGGGAGAGGTAGTAAGATAGAAGGGAGAAAGAAAGGAAGAGAAGAGGAAACGAAGGAGTAAGTGGGGTATGGAGAAAGGGAAGGAAAAAAGGCAGAGAACAGGATTTTAGTTTTCTGAATATTTCAATTACTTTAAAAAATCTGGATTCAAAATAATGCTAGTTCTCTCCAGCATACTATATTGTAGGATTCAGATTTAATCACCCAATGTGATCTTTTTAAGGCCTATCCCAAGAGCCCTGCTGACCACAGTGCTAAAATTTTCAAAGTATTCCATAATCCTAATATACTATGTATTATTTTAAATAATAGCAATTCCATAGATTCAACATGCTAATCAAATAGCTGGAAGCTTGTTGCTCTTTTCACAAGCCTGAGAGAAATCAATTCGTTGTTTTTAGTTACTCAACCCAGATCTCCCATCTTGTCACTTTTCTATAGCCTTACTTGATGAGCTCTGCCCACTGTAGAGACTGTCCAAGGAGTCACTGGTTTTGAGGGAGATCTTCTCAATGTGGGTTCCAAGCGTGGGGTCACTGTTCCGGTATGGGAGGGTATCCTCTCCATCTTCCTCATCCTTCAGAAAATCATATCAGAAGTTAAGTGCAAAGAACTGATTTCCTTGGAGACTTTCACTGTGTGCATTGATTTAGCAAACAAGACAATACTTTAGCAACAAAATACTTAGGAATACATCAGCATCAAATATGAGTGTCATTAATCCTTAGCTCAATTTCTAGCAAAACGTTTTTTGGTATTCTTGGAAAAATTCTTTAGCTGAAACAGTCCACATTTTGGAATTTAACTGAAATTATCCAGTTTATTTTTGTAATTAGAATGAATATCATACCAAGACTATTTAATCAGAAATGTTAGGTTTATTAACATTTGTGCTTTATCTGTTAAAGTGCTTTTGTTTCTTCCTGTTCTTCTTATCATCTGTTTACCACCATTACTAATCCTTTGAGATCTGATATTACAAGTTTAAACTCTGCATAGTTGCTTCATGTCACTTATTTGCACCCTACCAGATCACTAGATATGAATAAAACATGCACACTTTGCAATTCTAAAGCAAAGCTTATCTAAGAAGCTTTACAAATCTCATACGGTGCTTGCCACCTAGTCAAGTGAAAAGCAAATCTTGCATAAAATTAGGAAAGACAGACAATCTCAAAAGAAATTACATCTGCTTGAAAACACCTCAAATGTTTTCCATATTTAGATAGTTTCAACAAAACCTATGAATTTCTTAATACTCATTAAAATATAATTCAATATTCCTCATTTTTTAGCATTTCTAAACATTGATAAAACTTCAGAATAAACATATGATATATGCTTAGTTTGATTCTCTGCTTTTATCCATTCCTTTATTCATTTGTTCAATCATTCAGTACAAGCCTGTAGAACATCTTCTAAGCAACTGGCATTGTTTGGGGGAACTGAGGATACCATGGTAAACAAAATTCAGGGTCCTACCTTTAATAAGGTACATTTTAGGTACATTCTTAGGCTGTGTGTGTGTGTGTGTGTGCACACACGCACGTGTGTGCATGCATGTGTGTGCATGTGTACTCTTTGGGGAGGTTTGTGTAAACAAAATGAACAAGACAATTTCAGAGAATAAGTGCTATGAAGGAAATAAAACGGGATGAAGTGAAAGGTTTAGCTATTCAGATTAGGTTTGGAGGAAGGTTGACTGATTTAGAGGGACCACCAAAGACCTCCTCCAAATGGTAACAGAGTCAGCATTATTGATCTGAATGATAAGACGATGTGACTTATATGAAGATTTGGAGATAGTATCCCACTCAAAAGAAATAGCAGGAACAAAATAGCTAAACAAAGAATTAACTTGAGTTATGCAGAGGAAAGGGTTTTCCAGGGGGCTAGCAGGTAAAGAATCCACATGCAAAGCAGGAGGTGCAGGCAGACAGTTTCATCTCCTGGTCAGGAAGATCCGCTGGAGGAGGAAATGGCAACCCATTCCAGTATTCTTGCCTGGAAAATCCCATGGACAATGGAGCCAGGTAGGCTACAGTCCACGGGGTTGCGGAGTCAGACATGACTGAAGCAACTGGACATGCACACATGCAGAGGAAAACAACAAGGCCAGTATAGCTGGAGCTGAATGAGAGCAAGGAGAGTATTAGGGTATGAGCTCAGAGAAGTAGACTGGAGCCAGATCAGAAGGAACTTCTGAAGCCACTTGAAGTGACCATGCAAATCTCTTGCTGTGGGGACCCTTCTTTACTGACATCTCTAACTACTGGCCCTCTGTATTCACCACTGTGTTCGCAAGGAAGCCATGTACCAATGACTTAAATAGTGGGGCTACCATTTGAGTCCATGCTGGTGGGATGTGGGGCTTCTTTAATGAAAACCTTGGGTTCGAGGACTTCCTATCAATCTGGCCAAATCTTTCTTCAAACAGTGCTGAAGTGTGAGATTTGAATGATCCTTCTTCTTTCTTTGTCTCCTTTTATAGTTATCAGACTTGCATTTTATTCTAAAGGATTTTCTAGCTCATTTTTTCTTTCTCTTCTTTATCCTTCACAGGCATTTTCTCCAGTAAGTCTTTGGTGTGTCTATTCCTTTCTTGGGGTCTACTTCTCAGAGGACTGTAATGAACACATCATAGTAAGGGAATGCATTTTGGTACTGTAAAATTTTAACTGGTACTGTAAAATTTTAACTGGTACTGTAAAATTTTAATTTCAGAACTTGACTTTTCAAATATCTTTCTGGCTTTCATGTGGAGAGTGGCTTTTATGGAGGAAAGAGTGAAAGAAAGGAAACCAATTAGGTAATCTAGGCAAGAGAGGTCGTTTACTTAATCTAAAGCAGAAATAACTTACATGGAGATATTAAGAGTTTTTAGATATGCTTTGGGGTTAAAACTAGAAGGATATGCTGATTAATTGCTATGAAGAGTGGGAGAAAGAATGAATTTTGGGTGATCTCCGGGAGTTGGTGATGGACAGGGAGGCCTGGCGTGCTGCGATTCATGGGGTCGCAAAGAGTCGGACACGACTGAGCGGCTGAACTGAACTGAACTGAACTGATAGGCTTTCTTCTTTTTTCCTTTCCTTCTCCTTCTTTCTCTCTCTTCCCCTTCCTTTCTTTCCAACATCTACCATTAGTACAGTTTTGCTTTTACTTGGAAGACTGGACAAGAAACAAACTCTTTGTACAGCATAGAGAGTCAGTAATTCCATTTTAGGGATATCAAGTTCTAGATATCTATTATGCATCTAAGTGATAATATCAAATAAGCAACTGGTTGTATAACAGATAAGCAAAGAGATCATAGCTAGAGATGTAATTGTGAAAAACAAAGTCATGAGACAAAATGAGATCACTTAGAAAGACTAAACTGAGTAAAGCATCTGGGAACAAGCCTCAGGAAGACTCAATATTTAGAAGGACAGGAAAGAAAGCATAGCCAAGACAGGAAACTACGAGAAAGAAGGAAAACAAGAATGCCCAAAGAAATCGTAAAAGAGAATGTTTCATATGTAATGAAGTCATCACTTGCATCAGACACAGCTGAGAAGTATGTAAGAAGAAAGAAAGGTGACCATTTGATTTGGCAACACAGAGGTTAATACTGACCGTGAGTATTCTATTGTTTGAATGGAGTACTGGGGAGAGAAATCCTGTTGAAGTGGGTTAAAAACAGACCAGCTCTAAGACATATAGATCAACAGAATAGAACTGAGCCCATAAATAAATCCATATATTTATGATCAGTTCATTTTTCAACAAAGATGCCAAGGCAATACAGTGGGGAAATAATTGCCTTTTCAATAAAAAGCGTTGGGATAACTGAATATCCACATTCAAATGAATGAAGTTGGACTCCTACCACACACCATGTAGAAAAATTAATGGGCGATACACCAAATTTTAATACCTACAAGTATAAAACTCTTAGAGGAAAACACAGGAGTAAATCTTTGTAACCTTAGATCAAGCAATGGTTTCTTAGATATAACACTAAAAGCACAACTGATGATAGAAAAAATAAATCGGGCTACTCAAAATTATAATCATATGTGCTGTAAACGATACCATCAGGAAAGTGAAAATACGATCCACAAATGGGAGAAAGTATATCATATTGCAAATCACATATCTCATAAAGGATTTGTATCATAATATATTGTTTTAAAAATCATAAATGTCAACAATAAAAAGACAACCTAATTAAAAAAACAGGTAAAATATTTGAATAAACATTTTTCAAAAGAAGATATGCAAATGGCCAATAACACATGAAAAGTTTCTCAACATCATAAGCCACCAGGGAAATGCACATCAAAGTACAATAGTTCTCTTCCTACCCATTATGAAAGACTAACATAAAAAAGACAGACAGTAACAAGTGTTGACAAGCATGTGGAGAAATTGGAACTCTTGCACACTGGTAGTGGGACTGTAAAATGATGTAATTTCTTTAGGAGATACTTTGCCAGCTTCTCAAAGTATCAGACAGAGTTACCATGTAACCAAGAGAAATGAAGAATTTTTCCACATACAATCTTGAACAAAGACATTCATGGCAGCAATATTTAATATAGCCCCCAAGTGAAAGCGACCCACATGTTCACCAACTGATGAAACGATCAACAAAATGAAGCCTATCTATAAAACAGAGTATCATTTGCTAACGAAAAGAAATGAAGTATTACTGTTTGTTCCAACATAAATGATCTATGTTCCTCACATACAACATGCGGGATTTTTCTGAGCCTCTTGTTTCCTCTATTAAAATGTGAACAATAATACTGTCTTCCACCCAACTTCTGGGCAAAATTATCAAGGAAAAAAGTATATTGAAGTCCTTCATAAGCTACCAAGTACTTCTATATCTAGAAAAACCTGTTCCGTATTTTAAGAAATACATTAATAGAAAAATACAAATGATTAACAGAGGACGCTTACCTTTTCTTCAGAAAGGGCTTTGATGTACTTTTTGCCCGCTTTTTTCTTCATTGTCCAGGAAATAGCTCTCATTTTTTTACCTAAACTTGCTCCATTATGTGAAGTTTTGTTTTGTTCTCCACTTTCATTTATGGGTTCCCCTTCGCATACCTAGTTATAATTGTTTACAAAAGACAAAATAATGAAGCAATGAAAAGCATTGATCTGAAAACATCATTAGAAGATTCCAAATTTGTGAGCTTCCTGTACATTCTGTGTAGCAGTGTTCAAAATTTCAAACAAAATGAAAACAATGCATATTTTTAAAATTGTCTAGCTCTGGTTACCTGTATTACAGACTCAGAAAGTAAAACTTGTTATCGAAAGACATGAGCTTCACATCTGATATTATTAAAGATAATTTTAGCTACATTTTAATAGCTGTATAGTAGAATTACTTTAGTCCTTCCTGTTTATGAGATGGACAAAATAGAAAAAAAATGCCAAGCATGATGAGTGAATATCTACTTAGATGAGAGATATTTTTTGGAGGCCTTAGAAAGGCTGCAGCATCTATCCATGCTGAACAGGTACTAACATACCTTCTTGCTTCTTATAAATTGAAATGGTAATGGTTATTTTTTAAATTTTGGAGTTAATTAAATCCACAGAGAAACTGCAGTTTTTCCATCTTACAGGTTATGAATACGTGCACATTTCCAACATTCTCAAGTAACATTAATTATGAACTTGTTCCCGCCATTAGAACAGAGATCTTTATGTATTCCACATACTAATCAAATCTCTATTTAGACTGCTTCTGATTTTTGCCTATTAAGAATTTTGTTAAACCAGTGATTTCTCATCTAACTCAGAATAAAACAATGTTTACAGCTCACAAGGCTCTATAACAACATAATATAATGTGATATAATGCAATTATTATAATACATATTGCAATATAATATTGTTGTTATTTAGTCACTAGATTGTGTCTGATTCTTTTGTACTCCATAGACTGTGGTCCCCCAGTCTCCTCTGTGCCTGGGATTTCCCAGGCAAGAATACTGAAGTGGTTTGCCATTTCCTTCTCCAGGGGATCTTCCTACCCAGGGATTGAATCCACATCTTCTGTATTGGTGGGCAGATACTTTGCCACTGAGCCACCAAGGAAGCCCATAATATAATATATATATTACATTGTATACAGTGTATATGAGATAAAGAATTCAAACCATCTCACCCCTTGCTACTTCTCAAATTTTTCTTGTTCACTATAGGAATGATTCTCAAAATGTGGTTCTAAGACCAGTAGCAACAGAATCACTTGGGGCCAATTTGTGTTTTAACAAACTCTACAAGTGACTTTGATACATGCTAACATTTGAAACAACTGTAACTGAGTACTGCCACACTAGTCCCTCTGCCGTTTCTCTTTCATATTCCCACCAATGTTTGTACTGGTTTCAGCCATTGGCTTCCACCAGATATCTACAGATGTCTTCCTTCATTCATCCAGGTTTCCACCCACATGCCAAGTAATGGAAGAGAAATTTTCTGACTGATCACCCCATTTGCAATAGCCCACACATGTCCACACTCCCTGTATGTTTACTATGATTTATTCTTCTTCTAAGCACTTAACAGTATCCAATAATATATTTGTTTGTTCTTTATATTTTACTGCCTGCGTCTCCCACTATGATATATGCTCCATGAGACTTGAGACTTTATCTGCTTTATTCATCCTGAGCATCTAAATATTTCCAAGAACATAACTGACCCTCAATAGTTTTTAATAAATAGAACTTCTTATGTAGAACTTAGGCATTTTTTTCCCCTTGGAGGACATTTTTGGGTGACATATACATAATATCCCAGATTTGCAAGAAAGGACCCTTGAAGGTCATCTAGTCTAGTACTGTCCACCATCTCCAATAGGTGGGTGGCCAGTCATTCCCTGAATATAAAAAATCATGGGAAACGTCTGTTTAGTGAACTTGAATATTTTAATATGAAGGTGTAACCACATAGTTAACATCATTGTTAATAAATATTATGTTTTACTTCACATCTTACCCCAAATTGCCTATGATAAATATGAATGGACAGCCAATTTAAGTCCTCATTGCACTTTATTAATGTCTACATTCAGGGTTATAAAGGCAAAGATTCTTTGCCTGAATCTTTGCCTGAATAAAATACAACTGAAGCACTGAATAAAATACAACTTGGAACTACTTAAAAATTTTAGTGTTAGGCCTTTTATTTTCTCTTTACTTAAACTTTTTCTATCTTCATCGTAAAGCTATAAACTAAAATAAGAAAATATATTAGTTTATTACTATCTGTGTTAACTTACCATTGCCTAAGTTTCAAAAAAGGGCCATAAATATTTTTAATTTCAGGCTTTTCCATAATTATTTACAGAAGCTTTGAGGAGACTCTGTTGACATATATTTAATTTCAATATTTTTCTGTGCTTTTCTCTTTCATAGCCTGAATCTCAGTTTATTTATATACTTACTTATGGGTTTTTTTTGTTGTTGTTGTTTTAAAGTCTGTCTCCCCCTAGACTCTAGGCTTCATGAAGTAAGGATTTTCACCTGTATTGTAACAGTACTTTCTGAGTGCCTAAGGGAGATACTCAAGTAGATGCTCAATACACGTTTATTGAATGAGTGAATGACGGTTTGCTAAAAAATGTACAAACTGCTTTATCAAGTTCATTAAATTCTCTCACAAATTGCTAGGCCACCATTACTAATCAATAAGTTTGAATGAGCCTGAGCAACTTTTATAGGTCAACTCTAGAAGAAAAACTTAATAACAGTAAATATACCTACATAGGATTATAGAAAGTATAGGATTATACAATATGGGAGTTTGGGGCTGACATGTACACACTGTTATTTAAAATAGGTAACCAACAAGGACCTACCGTATAGCACAGGGAATTCTCCTCTATAACAATCTAAATAGGAAAATAATTTGAAAAAAAAAGATACTAATATATGTATAACTGAGTCACTTTGCCCTGCATCTGAAACTGACACAACAGTGTTAATCAACTACACTTCAATTTAAAATAAAGATTTAAAAAAAGATCAACAGGAAATCCCTCATGCTAAAAAAATTATATCTGTCTTCTCAATGTATACCATTTGTAAAAGAAATACGTTTGGGTTCTCACTATTTGTGTTGTATAAGGCTTCTCACTATTTGTAAAAATTGTATAGGGTTTCTCATTATTTGCATTGTATTATTTACAATTATGTAAGTGTTGATAGACCATAAAGTTACATACAATTTTATATATTTATATCCATGTAGCTATAAAGGTTTATTCATAAGTTTATATATATAAATGTATAGGTGAATAAAATAAGGTATATGTAATGTATATATACATATAAAGGGATATAGTATGCACACATGTACATATATATGTATTAACAGAGGTATTTATAAAGAAGTAATAGATGTCATTTTCTTTCTACTTTTGTCTAGAATATCCGTTGCTGAAATAAACATATTTAAAGATAATATAGATAGATACAATATAGGAATCTGAAAGATATTCTGAGAAATTAGACATGATAAAGAAAATTCTTTGTAAAAAATAATAATGCAATATCTAGAATGAATAAGATGTGAATAATATCTAAAGCCTATTGATCTAAAACAAATCTACCACATGAATACATAAATCAGGTTCAATGATAAATATATACTTTCACTTTTCTCAGTATATATACCTCCTCTCTACTATTTTATTAGTTGTTATTCCTTCTTTAATCAGTTTTTACAGTTGGCCCATGACTTATGAGATAGTATAACAGAATAGCAAACTTTGGACAAGATCTCGCTTTCTGCCTTTGTCATTTATGACATGTATGATTTAGAAGTAATTTTGTTCAAACATATTTCTTCAATGATAAAATAAAAATAATATTTCCTACTTACAGTTAGGTAAAGTGCTTAATGTTGTGCTTACTTCCTGGTAAGTGCTCAATTAAATGTAGTGATGATGATGATGTCAATAAGCTTATAGGAAGCTTTTCTTAAGCTACACTTTAAGGTGTTCATGGTTTGTAAATGTATATGGAGCTTCCCGAGTGGCACTAGTGGTAAAGAATCTACCTCAATGCAGGAGACGTAAGAGACATGGGTTAGATCCCTGGGTCAGGAAGATCCGCTGGAAGAGGAAATGACAACCCACTCCAATAGTCTTGCCTGGTGAATCTTATGGACAGAGGAGCCTGGTGGGCTACAGTCCATAGGGTTGCAAAGAGTCAGACACGACTGAAGAAGGGACTTAGCACAAACACACTCATGGAATGGTCACCGCTGATTTCATGGTTAAATGGTCACCACCATTTCAATGTGTACAAAGGTGTGAAAGTGTAAATGAGCAGAGCAGCCTATGCTCTCCTTAACTAGTTTCCAATGAAGCCATTTAATCACTTCCTAAATTTAAACAATTATAACTTACTTAAAATTTAACATGTATGTCATTTCATATGTGTTACTTTAAATTATAATTCTCTTCTTAAATTGATGTTCTGCCTTCCCAAACATCTCTAATGTTTCTTAGATAGCTTTTTACTCTTAATGCCCAGCATGGTGCTAGGTACTAAATAATTGTTCATTTGTCACAAAAATGTATGCAAGGCTATGGATTTTAAATATATATCTTTTGCTTACTGTAATTTGCAAAAGTTATATTGGCTTCATAATTTTTCATAATGCTTTGTATAACACTCATAAAAATGGAATGGAATACTAACCCCAGTCGAATCATCTGGTTTTGCTGTGGAATTATTCCAAAAACGATCAAAGTTCCCAAAACTGCTGCTGCGCTGTAAAATAGGAAAGAAAAACAAAAGAAACAGGATTTGTGACTTTCATTGATAAAACTGCTAAATATATTAGATTATGGCTTAATAAGCCCAAGTCTCTTGTGAATACAGGATTAAAAAGACTCTTCTTTCTGGAATATCTAAAGGTGCTGATGGTGTGTTATTAACATTCTAATATTTACAGTTCATAAAATGTCTTGTATGTTTATGATATAGTGTTAAGCGCCTTGTAGAAAATCTATTAAATTATTTGGACTTATAGTGTTAATTTTGCTTTTAAGAATGACATGTGTTGCTAGACAACCAGGCAACTAATAGAAAACAACAAAACAAAAAACCAAAAGCAAGCATTTGAGTAGATTAACCATTGTGCCTCATAAAGATCATATTTGTCAAAAAACTAATGCAAATGCATTTCCCAATGCTGACCCTTGATAATTTGAAACTCTCTACTAGATATCAGAAAAAGAAGGCAGCATATACACAGACCTATTAATAAATTGAAAACAGCATTTAGGTATGCACACTCTTAGGTTGGGGGTAAAACTGAATTTTTACACATTTAACTTGAAATTACAATGAGACCTCTAGATCAATTTCATTCACTGGTTTTGAGAGAAAGCTCAATATGTTAATAGAAACCTTGTTCTCTTGGATACTTTTTGCCTATAAGGCTAAATTTTTATTCTTATGTAACTCATTCTAGGCAGGTAATTATAAGCAATTCCTGATTACTACAAACTAAATGATTCTTCTAAAGACATTTTTCAAAAATCTTTAGTCATGGAATCAAAAATTGATATTTTCTCACTATTTAATTTTATATATTGTTTGAGATGGTGGATATCAGACATTACAGACTTTATATATGTTCTATCTTAAGAACTTCATTTCATTTCAAGCTTATAATATTTTCAAAATAGGCTGGTGGTACTGAAAAATAACCTGATAATTAGAAAAGTTAAAAATGGGAGTCAGTAATCTGTAAAACTTTGTATGTCCTTTAAAAGTCGCACACCGTTTTAGTTCAAGACGGCGTCAAAGGTACTTAGTCCTTGCAAGCACTCTTATTCTCAGATCTTCCTACTAGCTATCTTTAAAACTCCTTGTTTCTCTTTTAAATGAGTTTATATAAAAAGATCCTGGCATGTGACAAGGGGTGAGCTTGATAGACACTGTGACACAGAACACCACCCCAAGGATGAGGGCTGTGTTAGACACAATTAACACCTTTTTCTGACTTGCTACCCTTGCTGAAGAAGCCCTTCAGCTTGTGGCAAGAGGAGAGAAAAAGAAGGACTGAAATTGAAAACTACTCTGGAAAATACAATCTTCTCATGCAGGGCTTACGGACCTAGAATGATTTCTGAGAGCATTAATCACTTCAACTTGCCTAGTAGGCACTTCTGCCAGGCCATCATTGCCCGGAAATCGCGAAAGGGAATTGAGTGTGTTCTTGTTCTGCTTATAAACAATCTGAACACAGGGAAAGCTGTTACTTTTTTATATACTTGAAGCATTCTTATGGCCTATTGGAGCCTGTGCTTAGGGCACTTTTGTAGCCTATAACCAGTCTATGCCCTGCCTATTAAATATTAATGAAGGTTACAATGTGTTATCCACCTCTGGATAATGGGTCAGGTTGCCCAGAGGGGCACAGAATAGGCTCACCTCAGCACTTCTCCACAGTATCTTCTGCCATTAAGTAATCAATAGTCACCACCTTTTAAAATTAATTCTCCCCTCATTATATCAATAGAAGCAGATTGAGAAGTAGTGGTTTTCAGAACTATTACTTTGGGTTTTGTCAGTCATCTCATTACAAATCACTCAACAGATTCAAGCCAGAGGAGTAAAATATCAATCCATGCTAAGAAACCCTTAAGAAGCAAATCTAAGTATTTAAAATAATGTTTTTACAATTTCATTATTCTCTTGTCAGAAAGTGACTTTCTGAGATGGTTTCATAATGTATAGGCTATGGCTTATGATGAAAAAAGACTAATGTCTACTATGAGGTATGGATAATGAACAAATGTGTAATTTCTACTCTTGTTAACTTTCTAATGAAAAGGTGAATCATGTGGAGGTAAGCTGGTTTCATAGATGATAGTCCTTTACCAATGAGAATATATTTCAATACTGATAATTTTGCAGTTTATAATTATAGAGGATTAGACTTGGCAAATATTATTTTGTAACAAAGCTCCCATCAAGACAGAGCTATTATATAAACAAATAGATATCAACAAAAGAGTAACTTAAAAAAGCAATTCGTATTTTAGATAATTATTTGCTTCTGTTGGCATTAGATTATATTTAGTCTTCAACTATAAATCTGTATAGTATTTCCTTATCCAGTTAGATGTGTTTGTAAAATGACACACCTGTGTAAGATAATTTGGAAAAACTAACAAAATTACATGCAATTGACCTTTGACCCAAAATTTCATTTCTAGACAACTATAACAGATACACTTGAATATAAATTGATTTGCACATCCACATTCAATGGAAATTTTTTATAGAAAAGCTATAAACCTCAATGTTCACCAGGAGAGGACTGATTGAATAGTATATGGTAAATTCAAATAATAGAAATGTGTATATCTGCAAAAACCAGAAATATATCTCTTATCTGATGTGAAATGATCCCAGGATATAGTGTGTATGATAAAAGTCAAACATAGAAAAATGTACATAATAAACTGCTTTTTATCTAAGAGTGGAACTACATCTGTATGTTTCAATACAGGCAAATATGTATTTTCTTTCTTAGAGAAATTGGGTAAAATAAGCAAAGAAAAAGAAAAGAGAAAAAACAATTTTCTAAATATGCCTTATTTCACAGATTTGACTTTAAAACTATTTATAAACAAATTTAAATAAAAATAAAGGCAATCCCTAAAAATTCCAAATAAAAATAATTAATCTAATTTTATTTTGAATTCATGGCTTAGAGAGAGGAAATATTTTAAGCAACTAATAAAAAACAGTAATTTGATGGTTTAAAGAACAACAACAAAAATGACAAATTTTAACCAGTTTTCCAATCCCATTTACAACTGCATCCAAGAAAAGTACCTAGAAATCAATCTGACTATGGAGGTAAAAGACATGTACTCAGAAGACTGTTAGACACTCATGAAAGAAACTGAAAAGGACTCTTACAAATAGATATACCATGCTCATCTATTGGAAGAATTAATATTGCAAAAATTACCATATTACCCAAGGCAGTCTGTGAATTCAGTGCAATTCCTATCAAAATATTAAAGGTATTTTTTACAGACCTGCATGAGTTCACAAATAATTCTAAAAATTGCATAGAAACACAAAAGACCTTAAATAGTGACAGCAATCTTGAGAAAGAAGAACAAAATTGGAAGTAATCACACTGGCTGATTTGAAACTATACTACACAGCTACAGTAGTCAAAATAGTATGGTATAGACACAAAAACAAGCACATAGATTCATGTAACAGAATAGAGAGCCCAAAGTACACCACACTAAATGGTCAATTCTACAACGAAAGGAGCAAGCATATACAATGAAGAACAGACAGCTACTTCAACAAATGGCATTGGTAAACTGGAAAGCTATATGCGGAAGAATGAATTTGGATTATTTTGTTACAGTGCATAAGAAACTAAACTCAAAACAGATCATAGACTTAGATGTAAGACCTGAAATCTTAAAACTACTAGATGAACTCATAGGCAGTATATTCTTTGACATTGATCTTAGCAACATATTTTTTTGGATATGTCTCCTCCTACAAGGGAAACGAAACAAAAATAAATGGGACTACATAAATCTAAAAAGCTTTTTCATAGCAAAGGAAATCATTGACAATACAAAAAGGCTGTATACTGAACAGGAGAAGATATTTGCAAATGACGTATCCAAAAAGTGATTAATATCAGAAATATACAAAGGAGTCATAAAAGTCAGCATCAACTCCCCTCCTAGAAACCCAATTAAAAAAATGGAAAGAGTACCTGAGTAGATATTTTTCCAAAGAAGACATACAGATGGCCAACAGCAGCACATGAAAAGCTTCTCAATATCACTAATCATCAGGGAAATGCAAATCAAAACCATTTGACATTTGATAATGTCACATGACTATTGTCAGAAGACAGCAAATAACAAGTTTGGGCAAAGACGGGGAGAACAGGGAACCACTGTGCACTTTTGGTGGGATTGTAAACCGGTGCAGCCACATTGGAAAACAGTAAGGACGTTCCTCAAAAAATTTAAAAATAAAACTATTATACCATCCAGCAATTTCACTCCTGGGCATTAATCTAAAGTAAACATAAACACTAATTTGAAAAGATACATGTGTCCCTTTGTTCATTGCAGCATTATTTATAATAACCAAGATATGGAAGTAACCTAAGTATATATTCATATATTAATGGGTAAAGAAGAGGTGGTATACAAATACACACACACACACACACACTGAAATAAAAAAGAAGGAAATCTTGCCATCTGCAACAATGTGGATGGACCTAATGGGTATTTTTTAAATTGAAATAAGTCAGACAGAGAAAGACAAATACTGTATGATTTCACTTACATGTGGAATCTAAAAATCCAAAACAAATGAACAAACACAACAAAACAGAAATAATCATACATACAAAGAACAAACAGGTGATTTCCAGATGGGTGGGAGTGGAATGATGAGAGAAATAGATGAGGGAGGTCAAGCGGTACAGATTTCCAGTTAAAAAAGAAATGAGTGAAATTGTGAAATAGAGGCAATCATTCAATAATAGCGTAGTGTCTTCATATGGTAACAAATGCTAACTAGACAGTGTGTTGATAATGTTGAAATATATAGAAATATTAAATCCAGTTGCTTGGGGCTAGTGCACTGGGACGACCCAGAGGGATGGTATGGGGAGGGAGGAGGGAGGAGGGTTCAGGATGGGGAACACATGTATACCTATGGTGGATTCATTTTGATATTTGGCAAAACTAATACAATTATGTAAAGTTTAAAAATAAAATTAAAAAAAAAAGAAAGAAATATTAAATCATGTTGTACACCAGGGATTAACATAAAGGTGTAGGCCAATTAGCTTCCCCAGTGGCTCAGGGGTGAAAAAAATCTGCCTGCCGATGCAGGAAATGCAAGAGATGTGGGTTCGATCCCTGAATCAGTAAGATCCCCTTGAGGAGGAATGGCTACCCACTCCAGGATTCTTACCTGAAAAAGGCCATGGACAGAGGAGCCTGATAGGCAACAGTCCATGGAGTCGCAAAGGTGGGACTTGACTGAGCACGCACAAGCACGTAGGTCAATTATACTTCAGAAACTAACTCAGAAAAAGAGATCAGACTCTGGTTACTAGAGGTAGGAGGCGGGGAGACGGGGGACTGCATGAAGGTAGTCAAAAGGCACAAACTTCCAGTTATAAGATAAATAAGTCCTAGGGATGTAATGTACAACATGATAAAAATAACTAACACTGTGGTGTGTTATATACAAAAATTAAGAGTTCTCATCACAAGGAAAATAGTTTTTAAATTTTTGTGTCATATCTGTATGATATGATGAGTCTCACTAAACTTATTGTGATAATCATCTCATGATGTATGTAAGTCAGATCATTATGCTGTGCACTTTAAACTTACACAGTGCTATATGCCAATTATATCTCAATAAAGCTGGAAGGAAAAAAGTTTTTAATTTTAACCTGTTTTCAGTATTCACACCATTATTAATGATATAAGTATATATAAGTGGATATGTTAAGGGATAATGAAAATAATGGTGTTAATGATATTTGAAATCAGACTTCTTAGTCTATATTCTCAAATTTTTAATCTTGTCATACCATAAAGCAGGGAGGCTTTCAAAGACTCTGGGGCCATGCCAAAACAACACAATGGCCATATTAAAAATATTGTCCCTGTGATAAATTGTATCCAAATATGGGACAAGTGGAGTATCAGTAAGAATAATAACTGAGGTACCTTGAAATATATATGTCTGAATTCATGAGTTCATAATGATACTAACTCAAAAGAAAAACACCAGCTGTTACTTTTGAAATGTTGCATCCAGATTATTAAAACTGACAAATAAAAGGAAAGACAAATATTTAATCTGTCCTTCTTGTATGAAACATATTTTAGAGTAATAAGATACTTAATTAGGGAAATTTTTTCTCTCCATGTATATGTGTGTGTATAATCTAGCTAATCAATTAAGTGATGAAATTACAAAAGTACCATTTTGTAAGTCCATAATGCAATAATGGGACTTCCCAGGTGGAACGTGGTAAAGAATCCACCTGTCAATGCAGGAGACACAAGAGACAAGGGTTCCATCCCTGGGTTGGAAAGATCCCCTGAAGTAGGAAATAGCCATCCACTCCAGTATTCTTGCCTGGAAAATTTCATGGACAGAGGAGCCTGGCAAGCTACAGTCAATGGGGTCGCAAAGAGTTGGACATGACTGAGCATACACATCAGACAACCTATTTATCTATCCATGCAATAGTATCACTGTAGGAGGAGACAGAAACTAATACATAGGAAATTTTTAAAAATGAATAAGACAAGTGACTGGGTCTAAAATGGAGTGAAGTGACACTATAGATGGCAGTGCAATAATGGGTCTAGGCAACGATCGTCAGTGGCCACTAAAATCACAAAAGGAATGAACCAGAATATGTGCTTCATCATGGAAGCATCTAATATCATTAATGAAATATTCTTAAAAAAAAAAAGTGCAATCACACCAAGCTTCTGGATCTAACTAGCAGGTTACAACAAATAAGATAGAGGAGCATACCAAAGGACACCAACAATATGATGTCAATCAGAAAAGTTTAGGCAATGAGAAAATCTACCGGACAGATAACCCAGTTTCTTCAACCAATCAATAGAAAGAAAGAAAGGAGGAGAAGGAAAGTATAAATTAAGAATGTTTAAGCATTGTATCAACTACGATATAATCCGTGGATTGTGTTTAGATCAAGTAAAGTATTTTAGCAAAAACATCCAGGAGACAACTGAGGAAATTTTTAAATAAGTAACTATATGATGTTATTAAGGAAAATTTTTTTTTGTAATTCAAAATAATCTAGTGAGGGGCAGGAAGTATGTGGGCATAAAGAAGACATGTGACCTCTTGTTATTTAATGATTAATTAGGTGATGCATACATGGGGTAGATTATACTAAACTGTGTTTACATATGCTTCAAATTTTCCAAATAAAATGTTGGGTTAATAAAAGAACCAAAGGTACCTATATAAAAGCCAAAAAATAATTTACAAAGAGTTAATAAGGTGTGGGGATAAGAGGGGCACACGGGAAAATTGTATCTTCCTCTCAATTTGCTGTGAACCCAAAACTGTTCTTTAATAGATAGTCTTAAAAATTAATGGTTGCATAACTTTCTAAGGAACCAATTTTTAAAGATATCATTAACATCGCTTAGGTCATGTTTGTTTAGAGGTATGGACAAATTTAAGGAGAAAATAAAGTTTTGGTTTCTAAATTTATTTTAGTACAACAAATGTTTCAATATAAATGTGTATTGTGTTATCTTTTAAAGACTCTCTGATTACGTAGTACAGATTACCCTCTTTCATATAGTCTACTTGGTGTACACAAAAATAGAGATGAATAAGTGGCACTTGGGCTTCTCTGGTGGCTCAGTGATCAAGAATTCACCTGCCAAAAGATGCAGGTTGGATCCCTGGGTCAGAAAGATCCCCTGGAGAAGGAAATGGCAACCATTTCAGTATTCTTGCCTGGGAAATCATGGACAGAGGAGCCTGGTGGGCTACAGTCCATGACATCTCAAAAGAGTCAGACATGACTTAGTGACTGAACAACAACAAAAAATGGCATTTGGGGTGTTTGAACACATTTGTGTGTTTTGTGTTTGTGTGTGTTCTTACACAATGCAGTGAACAATATATAAGAACTTAAGAATAGATTCTTTTTTGTTAGCCTCATTTCTTGTCTTGTTTTGTATAACAATTCTAATCATTATAGAATGTGTCTTCATATGAAGCTTGTAGTATTCTTGAAAATCATAGAGCCCTTCTCAATTAGGAAATTGTCATGGGAACCAGAATTTGCAAAAAAAAATTTTTTTTCCAATTTTCCATCCTGCTGTACTCTCTATTATATCATTCAATTACAACGTTTTAATCCTGTTTTTTGTTTTCAAAGAAACTTGCTACTAAGCTGGATGAAAAGTATATAAACTTAGCTTGATAGGTAGCACTGAATTGGTTTCTTAAAACAATGACCATCCTAAATTTATCAACATGAACAACAATTAGGGAGTCTGTCTTTTGGAATGTAAATCAACCTTTTGAACAAAACCAGAAGAACTGAACCCTTATTTTCATTTTTTAAGCACTCTCCAACTTCTGGGATCTTCAAGTAAAATCTTATCTCCAAGATGACTTAATATTTGGGTAAGGCATCAGCAGAAAAGTTTCACAGTCTATTTCAAAGAAAAAATTTGCATATGTGAGTCAGACATCCGCAGCATTTTGAAATACACTGGCAAATAAGAATTACACGCACTGTGCCAATGAGTTCTCACATCATCTAAATATTGCACATAGAGCCTTCATTGGTGATATGCTTTTAAAGTTCAGAATTATGTTTCAGCACGTGCTTGCATGAATATTCTATAATATGCCCAATCTCAATAAGCTTGTCAGCCTTTATCCAAAGGCATTCCAGGATCTAACTGTTCTCACTAATTCAGGTGCTGAGGTCTTTTGAAGAGTGTGAAACAAGTTTAACTCACTTAAAATAATCTGTTAGGATTGCCTCAGTGTTAAATAATTACACTATCATGTGGTGATGATGGAAGACAGTTGTTTGGGTGCCAGGGGCCCGAAGGCTGAAAGACAAGCAGAGTGTGAAACGTGACCTTCAACACTAACATTAACCCCAAGTAAAGGCAACTCAGTGCTCAAATATGTATCAAAGCTCTAAATATTTTTACATCTGGATTCTTAGAACAAAAGTTGGTCTATTTGATCTCTTTGGTTTAGTATCTTTCATTATCAACTGCACAGACCATCTAAAGGAAGTGCAGATTCTGACTCCACCATAGTGTTTTAAAGTTGTGTCAAAATTTCCATGCTAAAGCTTTATTTTCAGAAGTTGATGTGCCGAGAGATGTTTTCAGCAAATTGAAACTACCTCAAAGAAGATTACCGAAAGGAAACTATAAAAACAAACAAAAAAAATCATTGTAGAATGAGCCATACCTGTAAAAGTGGTTATCATAACAGTCTATTTAATGTAACAAAAACAAGTTTCATAAATAAAAAGAACTCAAACTTTCAGAATTCTCAATCATATCCCTGCATTACTTATTGCCATATCTCATGATTTGCATTGGATACATTGACTGTAAGTTATGCTGCACTTTTAGGAATTGAATAAAAATTAAGATACTCTTTTTTCAGAAAGGAATTCTTAAATAATATTGATATGTCTTAAATGACTTTTCAGGTGAAAAGCATAACACAACAAAAGTTGTCACTTCATATTACCAACTCTTTTAAAACCATATAGAATACAAAGGAAATGGAAAACTTTAAAAAATGTGACCATGATCAGGTTATCTTAAATGTCTCAGCTCCTCATTTTTCCTACTGTAAAACTTCTGCTTGACTTACTCACTCCTGCATCATTATTATAGAACTTATTTTCTATTCCTTCTCTCTTTCTAACTGCTAAACCCATAAACAAGTACACTAAATGGTCCCTATTGACCGCCCCCCCACCTCGAGAATTGTTTCATTATGACCCTTCTTGGAAATCAATTTCCCTAGGGTATCCACTTGTGCAGCTGCTGTAGTTTACAGTAGCTTCTCTGCCTGTCTTCAGGCTGGAAGGCATATGTGTGAACAAAAATCTCTCTCTACTTATGTCCTCTTACCCCTGAGAGTCTGTGTTGATTCTGCCTTCTGAACCTTGCACCTAGACTGTTGGAAACCCATATTTGCTCATTCCTCTCTTTGGGGAGTTTGGCCACATAATGCAAAATAATGTAAGATACCACACACACGTTCTCTCAGCCTCCACATCTGCTCAATTCTTTCCCCAAATCTCTGTTGTAGGCGTTTATTCTCATTGTTGTTCAGTCATTGAGTGGTGTCCAATTCTTTGCCACCCTATGGACTGAAGCATGCCACACTTCCCTGTCCTTTACCATCTCCCAGAATTTGCTCAAACTCATGTCCATTGAGTCAGTGATGCCATCCAACCCTCTCATCTTCTGTCCCTCCCTTCTCCTCCTGCCCTCAATCTTTCCCAGCATCAGGATCTTTTCCAATGTGTCGGCTCTTCACATCAGGTGCCCAGAGTATTGGAGTTTCAGCTCCAGCATCCTTCCAATGAAAATTTAGAGTTGATTTCCTTTACCATTGACTGTTTTGACTTGCGTTTGTGTGTGTGCATTCTAAGTTGCTTCAGTCATGTCTGACTGTTTGCGACTCTATGGACTGTAGCCTGCCAGGCTCCTCTGTCCATGGGATTCTCCAGGCAAGAATACTGGAGTGTGTTGCCATGTCCTCCTCCAGGGGATGGTCCAGATCCAGAGATTGTACTCACATCTCTCATATCTCCTGCATTGGCAGGCAGGTTCTTTACCACTAGCACCATCTGCCACCATACAAATATGTCATTTCTGCATCAACGAAATAGCTTTCAGCCCCTTAGTCCCAACTCTTGACTCTCCAATCACCTAAAATCATACCACTGGACTCCTAAAGTACCAGTTCTTATCATTCCATTCTTCTCAAAAAGTAAAGCTTGCTCCACATTGTTATGATGGCCACTGAGAGCTTGCTTTATGCCAAGTGATTTATCCATAACCATTTCATTAAACAAATACAACTCTCCTTTGAGGTAGTTCTTGATTTTTCCAGTTTACAGATAAGAAAACTGAAGCTCAGAGAGTTTAAGTGACACTTCTTTAGTTATCACGAAGCCCTAACTTAGCATGTTGTACACTCATGATTCCTCATGGGATCAGGCAATGCTAGGCAATCTGATTAAGCAGAACTGACACTCCTTGCTGGCCAATGTGGACACATCCAATTATGTTTCTAAGCTGTTTCTCATGCTATTTTTCTCTCAAGGAATGTTCTTCTACTTTTCTTCCTCCTACTCAAATCCAGCCCATTCTTCAAGATCTCAATCAAGTCACACCTTCCCTATGAGACCACTTACCAACCTGCATCATTTTAGCACACACTGATTGCCCCTGGTCTTAAGTGATGTAGGACTGAAAGAGAAAATCCTACAGTTGGGAGGCTTGAGAAAACCACAGCAGATGAGAAATTTCACACGTTTCTCTTCAAGTTAAATGACAAAAAACATACATTTCCCAGTTATACAAAAGCAAAGTATAACATGTTATAGTCAAAGAAAATGACTTGCTGATGTTTAATTAAATAGCATAATGTTTCTACATTATGAAATTTGGTGTAAATATACTAAGTGACTTCTATGGCTAATCTTTGTGCTTAGAGTCAGGGTTGTTTGTATGAAAGAGTTAAGAATCTCTCCTGGAAGAATTTACACTCTATTGGTGGTATCAATTGATTTCTATTGAAAAGAACTAAACAGAGCCATTTTCAAATGAATGCCATACAAATATAGAAGCAATTCCTAAAAGCAGATTATATTTACACACACAATAAATTAATAATGTATACTAGATGTCATCTTGGAAATTTATATTCATCATTATTTATATTTGCACTGACTACTTAATATGCAAAAGGCATTTTGTATGCATAAGTCTATACCTATATTATTGATAGTCTAAAAACAAGATACATTAACATGATCTCAGATTTTGGACATGAAATTAGCTGAAATCAATACAATTTGAGTTTGCTTAAACATCTTCAAATATTATTTACTCTAAGAGATTGTATAGTTATTGACTGAGGAACAATTTAGACATTGTCAAGTCTGAAGAAAATAATTGCTAAAATGAAGATAAAGTATTAGAACACATTGAACCACACACTGTGTTAAAAGGAGCAAAGGATGACAAACAATATGTCTAATATGTCTGAACTCTTCACTTGAACATAGTCACTTGGGGACATTAGAAAGGTGTTGTATGTTCACAAGAATGCATCACTAGGATTCCCCATTTTCTGGGTGGACTATCTTTCCAAACCAAAATTGGCAGGAAGTTTTTTTGCAGCAGCATGGATGGTTTGTTAGGACCTTCATGGAGAACACTATGTTGAGAAGCATTCTGAAGCTATTTTCAGGCTTGGAATTAGAGGTCATGATAACCGTGTCTACCAGGTTTACAGAAGATGGTATGTGCTTTAGGGAAGATGGTGGGAAAAGGATGAGGAGTTACAGGTAATATATTTTATGTATTTATCATCCCTACTTAGTGATAAGTGTTTTCTGTGTGAGAAAATTTCCATTACTAGTTTTGTTTTCTAGGCACCTTGATAGAATAGGGTGTAAAAAAATTGATTCAAATTTTCCAGTTATAAGAAAGATGTAAAATCCTCCCATAAATTTAGAAATTAACTTTCTATTGTGTACATATTATATTTTTCTACTTATAGACAAATATTAAATAATATTTTAACTATGGTCACTTCATTGTCAGTTATTTTAATCTTATAATCTTTGAAAGCAAATAAATAATTTTGCATAAATAATTATCCAGAGTAGTATACAGCTAACAAAGAAGATAATATTGAATGTCATGGTTAAAGAATCCAACAGTTATTTAGGAGAAGAATAACTTTGAAGTAATAATTAGGAAAAGCCTTATTATATTGATCATAATCTTAATGATAAAATATACTAATCTACTCTTTGTTTTACCTACCAATGAAATGATATCATGTATATTATGCATAGTATCATTAATCTAGAAGACAAACTATTGAAAACATAAAAGTTATGCTTATTCAACTTTATCATCAAAGAAATTTTTAAAAAGCAAGATAACTTTTTATTAGCTAAATTAAACTGAATATTCTCTTTCAAGGATTTAGATTTAAATCTTTTTCCTTTTCAGTAATCCGAGAAAAGGTTGTGAAAAATTTTACTAGTTAACATGTGGTGGAAGAATGTATAGTACCTTTAAGTCCATTAAGATATTTATTAACATATTTAACTGTTGACTGTGTTGACCCAAACTTGAGGTTCCTGAGAAATTTCCTAACCAAATTTACTAGCCAAATGTTTTTGCCACTAAATCCAATTACTTCACTTTTTAAAATAAAATAAAATCATCACAAAGAGGCAAACAGTCATAGTACCCATTGCTTTAAATTCACAGTTAAATAAAAGTGTGAAAATTAAGCTGGGAAAATAGAATCCATTCAATAAACTTTCCCATCAAATTCTCTGGAACAAAAACTCTCCTTTACCTCCATTAGCCTTCAGTTTCCACCACATTCACTTGGCCTCTGGGTACATAATAACCTTTCTAAAGTTCTCCCCAGGAGATATTTTAGTCATGCAGGGATCTCCTTGAACACAAGTAATGACAAACAATAAGCTAATTCTTGAAAAGTTTTTTTTTTTAAGTCATTTTTACTACTTTTAAATGAGTGTGTTTGATGCATGATTTTGGTCCCCCTGATTAATGGTCACCGCCAGCCCAGCTTCTGGAGTTGTAATGTTTCTGTGAGCTTCCCTCCAGCAGAGCTCGACCATTAATCCAGTGGCATATGTCAGCCCAGCAGAGCAAGGTCACTCTTCTGCTTCAAGGGGAACCTTTTTAGAAATAATAAAACTGACAGAAAGTTCTTTTTTGCATGCTTTATGCCACCTGAGGTTGAGTGCTGCAGTTAATATCATAAAGCTTATAAACATTCCCATCTCAGGCAGCACCTGCTGACACTATGCTTAGGGATTTAAACGTTTTTTTCTTAGTAAGAACAGACATGTTTATGTGGGGCAAATATACAGTGTGTAATCCCAAACAGGAAAAGAATAGGTAGAAAAAAATAGCTGTAAGTTCATGCTAGGCTATTTAGAAGAGACATTTAGGTTCTATAACTTCTTCACTGTCAATTACATTTATTTTCCTTTCATCATATTTGGATTTGGCTATAAAAATATTTCAGTCTACTAAGAGATAAATAGTGGTGTTGGAAAGTCATAGTACTGGCAGAAATGAACTCAGTACATGATTATTCCTAAACCTACACTATGTGTTCTGATAACTGCAAAACATCTATCTTTGAAAGAATTTTATTTTAAAAATTGTTACCCTTTGTTTCATTGGTAGTGGGTACATTAAAATTGGTAAATAATTATAGTGAGATATTTGTAGTCTTAAAGTAGATGGCGTGAAACTTGTAGACAGCTTAGTTTAGAAAAGATGATGACTAAATAACAGCTAAAAATATAAATAAGCATTACAACCTTTATATATTGAGTTATTTCTCTATTACTCGTAATTAAAAAAATCAAAGTTACTCAGTAAAACCATGTGGTATTCAGAAAAAAAATTTAATATCCAGACTAATGTCATATCACTATGTACTGTTATACTGCTAAAGGTAAATCTGTCTTGAATCTTATTCCAGGAATTTAAATTGTTAAAATTATGAAATGTATAGAAAAGAAATTTCATTATTTAGTTGTCTTTATTTTATATATATAGAGAAAAGGTGGGGCCAGTTGGCAACTTAGGCCAGTCTTTCCAAGAAGCCAGTGCCTTGGTTTGGTCCCCATGGCCAATGTCAAACTGTCACATTGACAGGTACAAGAACTTCAAGCTTTCAAAAATAAATGACTGAGGGGTTGCGGGGGTACTTACTCATAAACTAAACTGATAGGATACCAAAATTAGCAATATCAGGAGTTGATTAGTTATGAGAAATTCAACTGCCAAGAGGAATGCATATTCTTGTTGACTAATCAAAGAGTTGTCACCCCTAGAGACGTGGAACACAAAACCATTGTTGGAAGTTTGTTTGATTAGTATAGCAGAGACAAAGAAAAGTTGTATTCGGTTGTATTAAGGGCTAGAGACACAAAGTTATAATAGCATGAAATATATAGTTCACCCAAGTGAGCAAGTCTGCTGAGCCTAATGGAATATTTGCTTCTGCTGATATGCATTATTCTGCAGACTCAATGGTAAATTCTATTCTCCCACTCCTTTCTAAGCACCCTGGAAGCAACACTCTTTGCAAATGTTTCTTCCCCCACTTCAGACAGATTACAGCTTTTGATTACTGTTTTGTCTCATTACATTCTGATTCTAAGAATGGTTACTTTGTTTTATGTGGGTGTTGCCCACATCTTTACCAGTGACCCATTTGCACACTATGTCTTGAAGTAGAGTACTACTTTACATGACTCATATTATCCATTAGTCATTTCACAAGTATTGTGCATATATTGAGAAATCATGACTATATTCCATATTATAAATATTTTTGATGGTAGTCAAAGTATAACAGAAAGCACATGGAGTCTGAAAGTTAGATAGAGTTCAACACCCTTTGTTCCTCAACAGAAATTGCAGAGCTACAGGTATGGATAAGATACATTCCTTGTTCTTATCCATTTGGTAAGATGGTAACTCCATTTGGGAGGACATATTAGAATAAACTATGGTAAAAGAAACAATAGTGGAACAAGTTCTATTAAACTACAAAGGAGGGAGAGATTATTAATCAAACATGAACATTATGCTAGGAAATTTACACATGGTAATTTATTTAATTTTCTTATCAATCTTCTGTGATGTGCTTTAACACCCCCTCTTCTTCAGATAAGCACATAAAGCCCAAAAGATGTTTAGTAAAATGTTCAACATCCCATAGTTAAATAGTACCTCAACCCTGATCTAAAAGACTTTAGTTCATATTCCCCCCTGCTCTGCCAGAATGCTCTCTTTATGTACTGCCTCGGGTTAGCTCTTGGAGGCTTCCTTGAGGGAAGATATTAAAATAGAGATTTAAGTTCATGAGTTGCGATGAACAAAGGCATTCTAGGCTAAGGAAAGCACAAACAGGAAAGTATAAGAGTGTTCAGAGCCTTTCAAAGATGAAATCTGGATATACAAAGAGAGACACGAGGTTATGTACACAGAGGGACTGAAGGGGAGGCAAGTAGTGGCCAACTGCTGGCCTAAAAGAAGCCTAGAACAGATTCTTCCCTTATGACCCTCAAAGAAAACCAGTTCTGCCTCACCTTGATCTTGAACTTTGAACCACCAAAACTGTGAGAAAATAAATGGCTGTTCTCTAAGCCACCTAGCCTATGGTATTCTATTATGGAAGCCTTAGAAAACTAACACAGACCAGGTGAAAACTTCCAAAGCTTTTTAAATGAGGGGAGAAATGGGACGTGACCAGCTGTGTTGACAAATGGCTATCTTTAGAAGAATTACCACCAGACAACTTAAAACTCTCTTCTATTCTTATTAATCAGTTCTTAATGGAGGACGTTTTTGTTCTCTCCTAAGAAGCTAATTAAAAATGTCTTGTTTCTAAAAGTTCACCTAAATCCTTAACACTGGAAAGAAAGAGAAATGAATCAGTTTGGGAATGCTAAATTTGGAAACTTAGATATTTGGAGCATGGGCTTAATTCCATTGTAACACACACACACACTGCACACACACACCGTCTTCAGGGATAATGAAGCCATTTGTCTCCTTAGCAAGGCAAGGAAAGATTAAAGAGATAAGTGTTTCATTAAATTGATTTTTAGCAAATCCAGTGCATTGGTAGTCAAGGTAATGACTTTGTACCTTCCTGTAGGATATAATGGAGAAGGCAATGGCACCCCATTCCGGTACTCTTGCCTGGAAAATCCCACGGACAGAGGAGCCTGGTGGGCTGCAGTCCATGGGGTCGAGAAGAGTTGGACACGACTGAGCGACTTCACTTTCACTTTTCACTTTCATGCATTGGAGAAGGAAATGGCAGCCCACTCCAGTGTTCTGGCCTGGAGAATCCCAGGGATGGGGGAACCTGGTGGGCTGCCGTCTCTGGGGTTGCACAGAGTTGGACATGACTGAAGTGACTTAGCAGCAGCAGTAGGGTATAATACCTATATTTCCAAGGGGAGTCTACACTTCCATCATTTCTCTCAACCATTTATTTCCAGAACTTTCTATATACCATCTGGGCACAGTGGGTTTTTTCAAGGATAGCCAGTATATTTGTTACTCAACCTCTGCTACTTGCCTGCATAAAACTTGATTACAGATTCATATTCAATAAAATGGGAAGGCTAGAGTGAATTGATACTTTGTTTGAAGATAATTTTTCAAGCCCAAAATTATTTACCACTTTCAAACAATTAAACAAGGTGAGATAAGCAAATTATTAGTTCTTCTATTCTGATTCAAGGTGCCCTAGAAAGGAAAATCAAATCTAACAGAAAATTGTGTTTTGAGGAAAGATGTAGAAACTTTTGAGAAGTGGGATATCCATATGGGCCTAAGTGTCTGGTGGCTATGAAGGGAGGGATAAGGGCATTTCTCCTTGATGTGTGAACACGAGCTAGAAGCAAGAACAGGGCAGGACAGTGGCAGTCTTTCTGTTTACTACCATTAGAGCCCATGTGTAAGTTCATTTTTTATACCTCCAAAAGTTTACAGTATGTACATATAGATCTCCAATTCAACATCTTCTCAACACCCAACCTGCCACTTCTCTTGTGTGAGTCACCATTATCCTTTCCTGATTTCTGTAATAGCTTCCTAAAGGGTCTCTTTTCCCTGCTTCCTCCCTCACTTTCTTCAGTGTATGTGAAACACAAAAGCAAGAATTAGCCCCCTAACATGTAAGCCAGATTTTTCTCTGTCCTTCTCAAAATTTTTAATACCAGCTAAAATCCTTATAATGACCTAGAGGACCCTCTACATCCAACTCTTTGTGACTGCTATTCCCTTTTGTATATTCTGATTTATTGTTTCTCAAATACACCAGGGACACTCACCCCCACCTTCAGAATTTTGATCTTGCTCTTCCTGTGGCCTAGAATAAGATTTCCTTATTCAGTGTCATGGCCAGCTCTTCATTTCCTTCATATCCTTTTCAGATGTTCCACTTTCAGCAAGTCTTCCCTAGTCCCAAATATTTCATATTCTTCCTTCTCTTCTTAGCACTTATCATTACTTAGCACACTTTGTATTTAACATATTTATCTCATTTATTGTCTGTCATCTCTAATAAATATAAATCCTATGAGGACATGAATCTTTGTTTTATTCACCACTGTATTCCCAAACACTCAATAGATATTTACAGCTTTGAAAAATGAATAAAAGAAAGAAAAAATGAATTAAGTTCTAAGTCTTTTGAAGAGATTAGTAGAAAAAAATATCTCCAGATTGGAAAACCTTAAACATTCTTGATGGCACATTCCACATTAGGTAAATCAGAATATTTGAAAATGGAACCCAATAATCGGTATTTCTTAAAACTCTTCAGTGATTTAAATGGGCAACCTAGGCTAAAAGCCATCAATATAGACATCATTTCCAAACTTTAAAGATCTTACAGAACTTCTGGTTACCTCACTACAATGTATATTCTGATTTAATAGGCTTGGGGTAGGCCAGACAGTGTTTTTCTAACAAACTTCTAGAATGCCAATATCGCTGGTCTGTAGGACCAAAATAAGTGGCAAGTACTTAGAATCACCTTCAACCCAATCTTGGTGGCTCAGTGATACTTTTTACCATGGTCTATCCTCTCTCTTCTTCTGATTTATGCTATTTGTTTTTAGGTTTGCATTATAATTTACTTTAAATATTAATTAGAAAACAAATATGGCATAAATACTAACTAAATACATAAGTGAAGAGAACATTTTGAGAGATTTTTTAGTGGCACAGAGAAATAATAACCAAAAGTAAAAATAAACATTTATTTATACCCACCATTTTTTAATGGAATAAATGGATTTAAAGTATTACCTACATCGTATATTGCATACCTTACTTGGAATCACGTTCTTTCAAAATCCAAAATGTTTAACTGAAAATGCATAAATTAAAATCTGAAAATTATACTTCAGATGCTGATGCAAAAAGAAGTGCTTGCATGCTGAGTCACTTCAGTAATATCTGACTCTTTGCAACCCTATGGACCAACCCTTTGGACTGTAGCCGCCAGGCTCCTCTGTCCATGGGATTCCCTAGGCAAGAATACTGGAGTGGGTTGCCATTTCCTCCTCCAGGGTATCTTCCCCATCCAGGGATCAAACTCATGTCTCTTAATGTCTTTTGCATTGTGAGGTGGGTTCTTTACCACCAAGGCCAATTGGAAAGCTGCAAAAATAAGGAGCAAATGGGAAACCCCCAGATTTAGAAGAAAAGAGTTGTCTTGTATACTCTCAAATCAACTTTTTTTTTTTTTTTTGCCAGCTATGCTATCCTGGGCAAAATTTTTCATATCTACAGGGCTGTTTTCTTTTCTGTAAATTGGAGGTTAGGGGAAGGAGTTCCATAAGCCCCTTGTGTAATTACTTGGTCTAAAGTAAGCACCAGTTCAAATAAACACTTCACCTTTTTTCTTATACTTGGTTAGAAAAGAGTTAAAATATATCTTAACAGTCTTGATAGGAAAAGCAATGAAGAAAGCTCTTTAATGCCACAACTATGTGTCATCCTTGTCTAGGAGCATAAATTTGCACAGCGGGCAGTGCGGTGAAAACAACTCATAATCAACTCATCACCTCTCATCATTGCTAGGATCAAATGCAAATGGGAAAGAATGCCACTTCAGTCATTGCTAGTGAAAATTAGCATCTGTGACACTAATGGTGTCTCATTTAGTATGCACTTTAGATTTTAAAAAATGGTAAAAAAAAAAAATAAATAAAAGCGCTATTTCCAGAACTGCCATTATTCCAAAGTTTTCCTTTAAAATAACAGCGGTATTTGAATCTCCTTTACTAAAAGAAAAACCTCAGTTAAAATTTATTAACACAGATCATTAATCCCAGCCAAATAGAGGTCAACTTGTTCTAATTACAGTGTCAGAGCCTCTGTGGGGTCTACTCCTTCTCTATTTTCAAAGTTTCTACCATATTTCCTGACCTGGAACAGTGGTCTACTTCTTAGGTAACAATGGGACACTCTAGGGATTCTTGCACAACATATTGGAGTCTTTCTTAAAACTTAAATAAAACTTAGAAATGAATTACATGTATTTACACACAGACATACAAACTTTCTTATGTACACACTAATAGACTTGCAAACAAGAATAATGAAAATACATAGTACTGGTCAGTTTTCATATTTGAACCAGGTTGCATACAGGAAATCAAGAAAATTCATTCCTTTTACAAATACTTATTAAGAGCGTACTTCATTGAAGGTATTATACTAGATTTAGGAGGGAAATACATGCTTTTACTTATCTCAATACTAGATCATGATATTTTTGACAATCTGAGCACTTGAATACTAGCAAAGTTGTTCTTATTGTTATTTTACAATTTAAAGTTTTAAAGCTTGGGTGGGCATCTGGAGGGATTTGACAGGTGGAATTCTTGCATTTAATTAGAGACAGGAATGGAGAACCTCTAAATTCCTTTCCAACTTACAGAAGCTCTTAAAGATACATTGTCCTAGCTTTCCTTAAAATTCAGCTGGTAACTAAGACAGAAATATTAATAATATCTACAGTCTCTAAGCTTGTAATTGTGGCATAATAATGAAGGAGTACCAGAAATTGACATATGTATTTCACACTACACAGTTTTGCTTTTTTCTGTGTATATTTGTGTTACGTTTATTAACCTTCTCTACACCTTCTCATCTACAAGGCTAAAAAGAGATATTCTGTCACAGAAATGTTACAAATATTAAATAAACATACAAAAAGTTATAAACACTGGTATGTAATAACCCCATAATAAATATAGCAAACTAGCACAGTTCAGTTAGAAAAAATAGTTAAGGAAAATCTCATTCTATAATTTAAGCATTTATAGAGTGTAATGAGATCATGAGCTTCCCTGATAGCTCAGTAGGTAAAGAATCCGCTTGCAATGCAGGAGACCCTGGTTTGATTCCTGGGTCAGGAAGAGCCACTGGAGAAGGGATAGGCTACACACTCCAGTATTCTTGGGCTTCCCTAGTGGCTCAGCTGGTAAAGAATCCGCCTGGAATGTGGGAGACCTGGGTTTGATCCCTGGGTTGGGAAGATCCCCTGGAGAAAGGAAAGGCTACCCACTCCAGTATTGTGGCCTGGAGAATTGCATGGACTGTATAATCCATGGAATCATAAAGAGTCAGACAAGACTGAGTGACTTTCACTTCACTTCACTGAGATCATATATTTTGAACTCTGAGTCCTAGATGTGCTTAAATTTTTTTACATCACAATAAATAGTAGATACTAGTGATGAGAAGGTAAAAACAAAATTAAAAAAGGAAAGTACAGTACCTATCTAATATGTTAAGCAAGGCTATTATGGACTGACTAATCTAAATGTAGAATACTCAATCATTTATCAAAAAGAAATTTATCAAATGTCTTTCTTAATTTGTACTTACTTATGCCCCATAACGGAGAAGGCAATGGCAACCCGCTCTAGCACTCTTGCTTGGAAAATCCCATGCACGGAGGAGCCTGGTAGGCTGCAGTCCATGGGGTCGCTAAGAGTCAGGCACGACTGAGCGACTTCACTTTCACTTTTCACTTTCATGCATTGGAGAAGGAAATGGCAACCCACTCCAGTGTTCTTGCCTGGAGAATCCCAGGGACAGAGGAGCCTGGTGGGCTGCCGTCCAAGGGGTCACACAGAGTCGGACACGACTGAAGCGACTGAGCAGCAGCATGCCCCATAAAGAGTTCCCTTGAAGTAGGAAATGGTACCACTCCAATATTCTTGCCTGGAAAATTCCATGGACAGAGGAGCCTTGCAGGCTATAGTCCATGGAATCACAAAGAGTCAGACGAGACTGAGTAATTGAACGCACACGCTCGCGCGCACACCACACGCACATGCACAAAGAGACTTGTGAGACATGAGTTATAACAGACATGAATTATAACATGAACTATAACAATTATGGAATATTTCTGGTTTCTCCTTCTTAACCTACAATATGAATCTGTTATAATACATGTGAATGCAATTGGTCCTATTTATGAACTATTTGAAGAAAGGAGTCCATACCAAAACTGGAGAAATAGAGAAATAAAGGATGAAAAAGAAGACATACTAATCAATTATAGATGGTAAAACTGTACTTTGATATGTTTTGATTTTTTTTGATATATGGACATTGGTAAGTCTCATAAGAAAATAATAAATTATTTTGTATCAGTTCAGTTCAGTTCAGTCACTCAGTCGTGTCAGACTCTTTGCGACCCCATGTATTGCAGCACTCCAGGCCTCCCTGTCCATCACCATCTCCTGGAGTTCACTCAAACTCACATCCATTGAGTTGGTGATGCCATCCAGCCATCTCATCCTCTGTCGTCCCCTTCTCCTCCTGCCCCCAATCCCTCCCAGCATCAGAGTCTTTTCCAGTGAGTCAACTCTTCACACGAGGTGGCCAAAGTACTAGAGTTTCAGCTTTAGCATCATTCCCTCCAAAGAATACCCAGGGCTGATCTCCTTCAGAATGGACTGGTTGGATCTCCTTGCAGTCTAAGGGACTCTCAGGAGTCTTCTCCAATACCACAGTTCAAAATATAAGCTCATAAAACCTATTGCTGCATTATATATCCATGGAAGTTTTGAACCATCTTACAACCATAGGACATATTTTAAAATATATTTTAAAATACGAATAACAAAGTCCTTCTCCATTATTTCCATTTCAGATGAACAGCTTCGTAATTCATATTTAAGGAACAATGTTTGGTATAATATGCATTCATGATTTGAATTGGGTATAGGGGTTTCCCTTATGGCCCAGTGGGTAAATAATTTACCTGCCAATGCAGGAGATGGGGGTTCCATCCCTGGGTCAGAATGATCCCCTGGAGAAGGAAATGGCAACCCACTCCAGTATACTTGCCTGAAGAATCCCCATGGACAGAGGAGCCTGGTGGGCTACAGTCCATGGGGTCACAAAGAGTTGGACACAGCTGAGCAAGTAAGCCCAGCAGCACATTAGGTCACCTGGACTATAAGCCACAGGAGTTAACATGAACTGCGTGACTAAATAATAGTTTCCTCATTTTTAATGTGGTTGCTTCTTACCTACTTTAGCACTTACAACTGAAAAACAAGGAAATCTCTCTCAGAAATTTTGAAAGAATACAGCACAAGGGGGCTTCCCAGATAGCTCAGTGGTAAAGAATCAGCCTGCCAATGTAGGAGACACGCTTTGGTCCCTGGGTTGGGAAGATCCTCTGAAGGAGGAAAAGGAAACCCACTCCAGTATTCTTGCCTGAAAAATCCCAGGGGCAGAGGAGCCAGGCAGGCTACAGGCCACAGGGTCGCAAAGAGTCAGACACGACTGAGTATGTAATGCTAAAAGCTGCAGCACAAAGTGTACGTTTCTGGGTCAGGAGATGTGCATGATTGTCTGGATACAGTTAATCCATGTAGACAGTAATTCCCTATATTTCAGACTGGTTTCTTGATGGTTCTATTCTATCTTTCTAAACACAGGCCCTATATTCCCTTCTAGTCAATGAAGGATTTGAAATCCTCATTCTACTAGTCATTTATTTGTAGGAATCTCCACCATCTCTTCTGGATTTGGCTTTTTGTCCATAAAGTACATAAAGAAAATTACCCAGTAAAATAAACATGAATTAAAGCAAAGTTATTTCTAAGACAGAATTATAATAATTGGAAAAAAATATTAACTCCATATTAAAAGGAAAGGATTTAGCTGGAATGTATGAACAATACTTTTTCATATACATTCACATATCTCTTTAAATTCATATAAAATGAAACCATCCATCTAAAGAAAACAGGAATCCATTCACAACAAAAAATGTTTCCAATGTGATTATTTTCTGTGATACATTTTGCTCTCAGATATATACTTTATCAAATATATTTTTACTTTTATGAGTAAGAAACTCAGTAGTATGAACAATATTCTACTTCTATTACAATAGCCCCTGCAATTAAGGCAAAAGATAATCATAGACTAAAACATCATTTTGAAAGTTGTTCCATGACATAAATATGATAGCAGCTCACTACATAATAGGGTTCTTATGAGGTACTCTAACTTTAAACTGTAAATACTTGGATGAAAACCACTGCTTTGAATTAATTTTTGTGAATTAATTTCCCTAAAACCTAGTTTTGTCAACTCAATGTTGGTTGCATTTAATCAAGCAAATTTTGTAGAAAATTAATCTTAAATAGAAAGGTAAGCAATGCTTGTTGTACTGTTTGGGAAATGTTACCTTGCATTTGCATTTTTATTCTACTAGGGGAAAAGACAGAAATCATGATATGTTATCCAGCTATATTTAAGTAGAAATGCTTGCCTATCCTTTACCAGGCCTTTTTGTCAGAAAAAATTAATATTGAAAATCATTTATTCTCAGTTTCCAAATATCAGAAATCATTTATTTTTAGTTTTCTTCAGAGAGGTTTTGTGGTAACTTGCAAAGAGTTATAAAATATAAAATATTGACTATTGTTCAATGCCATGACAATTCAAAAGTTCACAATCAATTACCGATTCCTTTCTGTCTGGAAGATACCAAGCAAATAAATTCCAATAATAGATAATAAATCAACCCTCTAAAAAAGACATTTGACCTCAGTTATTGTTTATTTACAAGCATATTTAAAATGTTTACCTAAGAAACTAAAAAAAATGTATAGGTTTTGGAAAAATTCGCTGACACCAGTATTTCAGAGATATTTTCCTTTATGATACTAATGAAACTAATTTAGAGTCATACAATAGAATCCAAACTTTGTTATCTCATACCTTTTTTTTAAGTAGTCATTAACAATTATTTTCAAGACAAAGAATAGAATAACATTTCAAATAGAATCAGTTCAACGAATCTATACATTATGGAGTTTTGATGTTTCCCAAACAACCCAATCCTCTCTCAAGTAGTGGAGCTAGTTCAAGAGAGAAAGTAGTAAAAATAGCCTCTATAATAAGCTATCATATTTTAGTTTGAAGAAATGAGAAACATCAAATATTCAATCAAAACATCTCTATTTTGTAACCTTCTCATAATGCATTATGAAAAGTTGAGACTGTAAGAAATACAATGCACTTGGTAGATTATTAAATAGTTATTGAGAACATACAATATTGTTTATAGTTATTGTTGTCCTTTATAGTTATTGAGAACATACAATATTGTTTTGCCACCTTTATAGTTTGCCACCTTTATAGTTATTGAGAACATACAATATTGTAAAGTAATTAGCCTCCAATTAAAATAAATAAATTTATATTAAAAAAAAGAATATACACAAAGATTTCATAATGTCAGTCTTTCAGAGATCACCAAAATGATTTCCATGGAGCTGACAGTATGAGCTCAGAGTTCAGTTACAGTTGTAAATAATAAAAAATGCCCTATAAGATAAAATTACATAGACAATAATTGTCAGCTATCATTTAACAGCTAATGTTCGATTCAGTTTTTCCCATATTTGCCATGAAGCTTTCAACCATATGGTTGAACTGATTTCTTATGGGTAGATAAAAACCATGTGTCTCTGTGTGCGTTCTATTAAATACATTGGTTTTGTTTGACTATGTATGAAATCACCATACCTTAGGCTTTTGATGTTTTTCCTTCTCTGAAGCATTGGATGGTTTTCTCTTCAGCATTTTGAATTCACACTACTCCAAATGAGTGCACTTTCTGGAGTTACAGAAATGACTGAAGACTGTCAGCAGTGTGCTCTCTAATGTGTACAGCCACAGAGAAGTTTGAATCTAGTAACCTGCCACTTCCTCTTTTTGGTCAGGATATGACTTCACATCTACATGGGTAAAGTTTTTTTTTTTTTTTTTAACAGTAATTCTTTGGTAACTTTTAACATTCTGTTCTTGCTATATTCTATGAGGTAGATCCCTAACTAAACCTCACACATCAGCATCCCTGCAGTTATAAAGGGCCATGAAGATTTCAAAATAACACATTTTTTCAGTTTATAAAAAAATAAAAATCTGTAACACATTCCATGAGATAGATAGGTAGAGATAAGTAGAGAGAAGAAAACATCTGAGCTAATAAATGAAGCAAAACTTGAGATATGAACTTTATAGTATGTAAAAAATGAAGAGAATACTCAGGGTAGTCAACTTTGCATTCCCATGTAAACCTTATTGGAAGATGTAATAAGCTAGATTTTAAACAATACTAAAAAGAGTTCCAGAAAAACAACTATTTCTGCTTTATTGACTATGGAAAAGCATTTGACTGTGTGGATCACAATAAATTGTGGAAAATTCTGAAAGAGATGGGAATACCAGACCACCTGTTCTGCCTCTTAAGAAACCTGTATGCAAGTCAGGAAGCAACAGTTAGAACTGGACATGGGACAACAAACCGGTTCCAAACAGGAAAAGGAGTACATCAAGGCTGTATATTGTCACCCACTTATTTAACTTATATGCAGAGTACATCATAAGAAACACTGGGCTGGAGGAAGCACAAGCTGGAATCAAGGTTGCTGGGAGAAATATCAATGACCTCAGATATGCAGATGACACCACCCTTATGGCAGAAAGTGAAGAAAAACTAAAAAGCCTCTTGATGAAAGTGAAAGAGAGTGCAAAAGTTGGCTTAAAGCTCAACATTTAGAAAACTAAGATCATGGCATCTGGTCCCATCACTTCATGTGAAATAGATGGGGAAACAGTGGAAACAGTATAAGACTTAACTTTGGGGGGCTCCAAAATCACTGCAGATGGTGATTGCAGCCATAAAGACGCTTACTCCTTGGAAGGAAAGTTATGACCAACATAGATAGCATATTCAAAAGCAGAAACATTACTTTACATTACTTTGCCAACAAAGGTCCGTCTAGTCAAGGCTATGGTTTTTCCTGTGGTCATGTATGGATATGAGAGTTGGACTGTGAAGAAAGCTGAGCGCTGAAGAATTGATGCTTTTGAACTATGGTGTTGGAGAAGACTCTTGAGAGTCCCTTGGACTGCAAGGAGATCCAACCAGTCCATCCTAAAGGAGGTCAGTCCTGGGTGTTCATTGGAAGGACTGATGCTAAAGCTGAAACTCCAATACTTTGGCCACCACATGCGAAGAGTTGACTCATTGGAAAAGACCCTGATGCTGGGCGGGATTAGGGGCAGGAGGAGAAGGGGACGACAGAGGATGAGATGGCTGGATGGCATCACCGACTCGATGGACGTGGGTTTGGGTGGACTCCGGTAGTTGTTGATAGACAGGGAGGCCTGGCATGCTGTGATTCATGGGGTCACAAAGAGTCAGACACGACTGAGCAACTGAACTGAACTGAATCCTATTTAAAGCATATATGCACATTTTAAAGAACAGTATGGATGAAATTCATATAAATAGGAATATGAATCCAGAAGTAAATTATTATGCATAATGTTACTTTGTGAACACATTACTAGGCTGTAAAGTGAAAGTGAAGTAGCTCAGTTGTATCTGACTCTTTTTGACCCCATGGACTATAGCCTACAAGTTTCCTCCAGCCATGGAATTTTCTAGGCAAGAGTACTGGAGTGGGTTGCCATTTCCTTCTCTAAGGGATCTTCCCCAACCCAGGGATCAAACCTGGGTCTCCAGCATTGTAAGCAGATGATTTTACCATGTGAGCCACCAGGGAAGCTCCTTATGTTGTAAATTCCTGATTAATAAGGAAATGAATTCAACAGAACCCTCAATTAACCAGATGTCTTTCTGCTACAAACTGCATTGCCACATGTTGATAATTGCTAATAGAGTGGTGATCCAGTGGATCAATGGTACCTTCAAATGAAGGATCCCAAGTCCTTATTTAATAGTCCTGGAGTAGAGCTAATATGACTTAGAAAGAATTTCCCCATCAAACTACAGGATTTAGCATTTTTTATTATAATGTCAAAACCAACATAGCCTGGAAAGTAAAAGCAAGAAGTTCAAGCTTTCTTATTACTTAGGGATTTACCAAAGGGAGACTTGTAAAATCTCTGAAACTCCACTTCTATTAAAACCAGCTTGTTAAGGGAATCAAACTAGATTTTGTTTATAAAACCCCTGGGTTGAAAAACAGTGGTACCATATTCTTAATGAGCAGCTTTTCTAGGTGAAAAATCAACTGACCTTATTTCTCAGTCTTTACTCATACCTCTAAGCCCTTCCTCCCCAAAACCCAGTTCTAGTGTTCAAATTTCACTGATTCATTTAACAAATATTAAATTGTCTGTTTTGTGCTGTCTGATAATGTATCAAGCCACCTGAGTAGCTAAAATACAGTTTATGTTCTGTAACAGAATTGAAGGAATACACCTGTTAAGATATCATGCTTCTTCTACTGGATATTAAGAGCAGGTTTATATTTTTCAAGAGTTATCAGGCTGGTAGTTTCCAGATAGTGACAGGGTATGACACTAAAGAACCTGAGTACTCTGAAGTTGGGTAATTCCCTAGAACTATGCTTCTTTTCAAACTTTCTGTTGGTGCTTAAGTTAAAGAAGTGATCTAAGTAAAACAACAACAACAACAACTTCAGAAACTGAAAGTCATGAAAAAATGTATTTCTTATTGAAACACTTACAACCTCTGTGCCCCCATTTTTTCATCTGTGAATAGAAATTTAACTCAATTGCGGAGTTTGGTCAATAACATGGGAATGATAATGTGCTTACTACATGTTAGGGTTTTGGTGAGAATAAAAGGAAATGCCAATAAAGAATTACTTACGTAAAAGATGTTTTATATCAAGAAATGTTCATGGATCTTAAAGACGCAGAAGCTTTTAATAGTTTTGCTCGGAATAATGTTTTCCATAGATTATATTTCTACAGTGATAACTAAAGAGTAGAAAATAGTCACATTCATGGTGACCATAGCTGGACTATATGCAGTTTTTAAAAGTGCTGCACTCTAGCAGCTTCTGCATTGCACTCAGTTGTGCCCACCTCTTTGCAGTCCCGTGGACTGTAGCCTGCCAGTCCCCTCTGTCCATGGGATTTTCCGGTACAAGAATACTGGAATGCATTGCCATTTCCTTCTCCAGGGGACCTTTCCAACCCAGGGACTGAAGCTGAAGAAAATCTTACTTTTATGACCTCTAGGCATTTTACCATCATCAAGACTCTAAGAAATATCAAAATGTAAATAATACTTGAACTTGATCCTCAGAATTAAATATGGGAGAAGCAATTTTCCAACCTTCTCTTCTACTCAAGAAAAAATGTTTTCTGAAGACTAAAAGACATATATGACATTTGAGGTTCTGTTACAATCTGTATTAAACACCTTAGCCCTCAAAAAAACCTCAGTTGACACAGTAACGAATGTTGTGACCAATTATCTTCTATTTTGTGGAATTCTGGATCCATGGAAATGTTTAATGACTCACCCAGAGTGATATAGCAAGTTCTTAAGTCAAAGGTATATAGAGCAGGAATGAGGTAGAAAGTCAGTACAGAGCACAAAAATTTCCCATCATGACTGAACTAAACCACATGTTGCTTAAAAAATATTCTGAAACAGGGAAATTGCAAAAGAGCAAAGTCTTGGTGCTTTGTTTTCACACATTACCTTAATGGTCTTAACCCAGGCAAGGTGAAAAAAGGCTGGGACTTTGTGGCATGTATGTCAATTACAACCTCTGCGTCATAGTGGGTAAGTCAAAATTGTAAAGAAATTGCAAATTGATGACAGCTATCGTGGTGTATTTGATGAGAAAGTAAAGTGAGACATAAAAGAGTTGTTTCAGCAGTCCAAAAAATATTTACTGGCAGATTGCTAAGATGTAATAATCAAATTCAAATCAAATTCAGATTCAGATTAATTCCCGTCAGCAGAAAGAGAATGCATTGTTCATAAGGACAACAAGTCCCTGAAACTCTGCAGTTGCTGTTTCTCACTATAAATATTAAAAAAGTCATGGTGGTTAATCCCACAAGGTTATCCCAAAGGGTCCACTCTTGGTGTGCTCAAAACATTATGTTTCTGATAGAGGAGAGTTGCTGGTCGCACCCTAGGTATCTTGGGAAGCGTCTTGGGAGAGAACTTGGCCCTGTGACGATATTTCTTATTTTAAATTTCTAAAGAGATAATGTAGTGCATTATCTCACTATCTTAGCTCTAGGAGAAATAGAGATGTGAGATAAACAAAGAAGATTAACAGTCTGAGATGCATGGTGAACCTAAAGAATCATACAGGAAAAAAAAATGTTTTGAAAGAGAGAACATCTTAGATCACATCTATGCATGACAAGATGTTTGAAACAATATAAGAGGAGATTCAGCAAAAAAAAAAAAATGAGGAGGACCAGTCATCAGTGACTAAACAATCAGGGGATCTGATTAAAATATATGCACATTTGTTGTCGTTTTAGTCGCTAAATTGTGTCTTACTCTTTTGCAACCCCATGGACTGTAGCTCGCCAGGCTCCTCTGTCCAAGGGATTTTCCAGGCAAGAATACTGGGGTGGATTGCCATTTCCTTCTCCAGGGGAATTTCCCAACACCAGGAGTGAACCCATGTCTCCTGCTTGGCAGACAGATTATCACTGAGCCACCTGGGAAGCTCTTATATGGAAATTACTTAGGTTATTCAACAAATTATAAATATATATTTTCTAAGTGGTTGCCACAATAAGTAATGATAAAACAAAATTTCATACCTTTATGATTAAAGGTTTAATATTCATGAAGTCATTCTCAAAGTTAACTATAATAATGATAGTTATCATTTTGAATGCTTATTATATGCTTGGCATTGTGCTCTGTGCTTCGTTCATATTTCCCATGTAACTCTCAAAAAATCTCTGTAAGCTGGTACTAACATTATCATTCCCAACTTCCAGGTGCGGTTAGGTAACATGTCCAGTTTGCATAGCTAGGAAGTGGTGGAGTCAGGATTCAATCCAAAATCCTACTTCATAAACATCACTCTGTACCATAGTTATACCTAAAGACCTGACATAAAATAGGAGTGATTTATTTGAGGGTGGGAGAGAGTAAGCTGAGCTACTGATTGGAAAGTGTTTCAACCTTTCAGTTCAGTTCAGTTCAGTCGCTCAGTCGTGTCCGACTCTTTGTGACCCCATGAATCACAGCACTCCAGGCCTCCCTGTCCATCACCAACTCCCGGAGTTCACTCAGACTCACGTCCATCGAGTCGGTGATGCCATCCAGCCATCTCATCCTCTGTCGTCCCCTTCTCCTCCTGCCCCCAATCCCTCCCAGCATCAGAGTCTTTTCCAATGAGTCAACTCTTCGTGTGAGGTGGCCAAAGAACTGGAGTTTCAGTTTTAGCATCATTCCCTCCAAAGAACACCCAGGACTGATCTCCTTTAGAATGGACTGGTTGGATCTCCTTGCAGTCCAAGGGCTCTCAATCTTTAGGTGTGTATAAAATGTGAAACCAGGAAGCATGTAACTAGTCTAAAGCCCTCTTCTTCAATTAAGACTTAACATCACATGGACAAACCTTCTAGCTTTTCAGGGTCCTTCCTCAAGCCAAGCTACTTTGTAGTGCCTCTAAGAAGAATCAAAAGCCCCCCAATGCTGTCATTAAAATCATTTTCTCTAATTTCACAATTATTAAAATCGAGGTAGGAGCACAGATTAGATTTGTCTTCATGTTATGAAATTTCCTAGGTTCTGAAGTTCCCTTATGATGGCTTTTGATAAGGTATCCATCTATAAATTGATCTCCAGTTACTATAATAAATGTATTCTATTTCCTCCTTGATCTGGAGCTATAGAAACCCACTTTATGTTTCTAAAAATTATTTATTATTCTCTTAACCTTTGACTTTCATCTCATTAGTTTTTGCTTGCTTCAGTATCACACCCAAATTATGGTCATAATCTTCACATTTATATAGTTTCCATTTTACACTTCAAAATGTCATTTCATATTTTGTAGAAATGAAAATGCTTACCCTAAAAAATAAAAAAAAGAAGCTCCCTGTCACATCCTTTTATTTTTCCCAGACTTATTTCAATTCTTTGTATGATCCCTCTAGTATTAAAACAATTTTTCTCATTAGTTAAATTAATTTTTTTCTATAAGATAGGCCCATAGTTTCTTGACTTATGTATTAGACATTATCTATTGGTTCCTGTTTTGTCCTTGAGGATTTTGTACTCCTTTCACTTCCCAACTTCCTTTTAATTATTTAGTTAGATCAATAGTTATTATCATTTTGTAAATATTGTAAATGAATAAGTAAAATTAGGTATAGTGTTTTGTGCTCCCTTTGTTGTTTATTTTTGGAGTTCATAATGGGTAACATATCCCAAATTAATGCCCACAACAAATTAATCAACTGATTTATTTTGAACATTGAAGTTTACTCACCATATTTATAATTGTAAATGATCAAACATTTAAATTTTCTTTTTTCCTTCATTGAGTGGGGTTTGATTGTTTTCTAAGGATGCAATCCTAAGGCTGAAATAGAAATTCTCAACCACCTCTTGGTTTGGATTCTCTTTGACCTCAGTCTCACATCATCTTTTTTGTCTACTCTTTCATTTATAGAAACATAGCTCCTTAATGGAAATGCTTTAGGACCTTGTAGATCCTTCACATTCGAACACAATTTTGAGTTGGTATTCTAGCTTCATTCTTCCTTAGAATCTAGAAGGCCTCTCCATTGTCATCTAGCTTTCAAAGTTGTTGTTGAGAAGTCTAACGCTATTTTGATTCCTGGTTTGTTGTAGATGGATTTCTCCTAACCGTCTTGCCCCCACAGAAAGAATATATACATATTATTCCTTTTATTTTTGGTATGCCTTAAAATGTCATAGTATATGTCTTAATATACATTACTGTTTCATTCTCTGTACTGCTCACTCAATGGTTCTTCAAACTGGAAAACACAACCTTAACGTCTATTTAATTAATAAATGGTTCATCTCTTTCTCTGTTCTCTCTTTCTGGAAATTTTAATAAGACAATGTTAGAAACCCTGATTGATATTTTCATTTTGATATATTTCTCTGTTTCCTTCTTTTCCTTCTTCTTCTTCCTTTTTTTTTAATCTCTAGGAAATTCAATTATCTTTCTACTAATCATTATAATAAATATTTTCTTTTAACTATAATGTTGTATTTTGTAAAACTTCTGATTATTTTCTTTCATAACACTTTGCTCTTTTTTTAAAATATAGCGGTAACATGTAATGAAATCAATTAACATGCAACAATATGGATGAATCTTAGAAATGCAAGAGAAGAAGAGTTCACAAAAGAATTTTAAATGACATGAAACTCTTTAGAAAATATACATATATAGTTTTAAAAAATAAAATAAATGAATGAGGAACATAGTGCTTAATGTAATGATTACTTGAGTGGAGAGAGTCGGGGAGATGGAAAGGAGGTTCAGTGTAGATGGGTACAGGTTATTTTTGAGGTCCTAGCTTTATTTCAAGGGTATATTTTAGTAATCTACTTTAAAAACTAACTAAACAAAAGTAAAGCTTTGAGAATATTCTATTCTTAATTCTTGGAAAGGAGGTAAAATATAATGGGTAAGAGGGTGGACTTCAAACAGACTGCTGCTGCTAAGTCACTTCAGTCGTGTCTGACTCTGTGTGACCCCACAGACGGCAGCCCACCAGGCTCCCCCGTCCCTGGGATTCTCCAGGCAAGAACACTGGAGTGGGTTGCCATTTCCTTCTTCAATGCAGGAAAGTGAAAAGTGAAAGTGAAGTCGCTCAGTCGTGTCCGACCCTCAGTGACCCCATGAACTGCAGCCTTCCAGGCTTGACTCAGATCAGATCAGGTCAGTCACTCAGTCATGTCCGACTCTTTGTGACCCCATAAATAGCAGCACGCCAGGCCTCCCTGTCCATCACCAACTCCCGGAGTTCACTCAGACTCACGTCCATCGAGTCAGTGATGCCATCCAGCCATCTCATCCTCTGTCGTCCCCTTCTCCTCCTACCCCCAATCCCTCCCAGCATCAGAGTCTTTTCCAATGAGTCAACTCTTGGCATGAGGTGGCCAAAGTACTGGAGTTTCAGCTTCAGCATCATTCCTTCCAAAGAAATCCCAGGGCTGATGACTACTTGGGTTCAAATCATGGTTCTGCAATTTTCTAAGATGTCCTTGGCTATACTTAACCAACTATACTATACTTAACCTTTCTTTAAAATGGACAGTAGTTGCTACCTCAAAGGAATTGCTATGAGGATTAAATAACAAACCATTATTAAGTTAGTAGAAAAGTGACTGGCATATACTAAACACTAAGAACTAACTAAATAAATGGAATATATTCTCTTATCTTTCTGAGGTGATTGATTACCATTTTATAATTTCCTTCTGTTCCTTTTGTTGTCTTCGTTTCTTTCTGATTTCTTTCTTCTGTTTGCTTTGACCTCTGGCTTTCACCTTTGAGGCTTTCTTCAAATGTCTAGTGATTTTTGGCTATTGATACATTGCTAAGAGCATCATATAAAAATCAAGCCATATTATCAGAAGACCCTAGATGACAGGTTCTGGAATTTTGTTCTCTGAGATCATCAGGATTATTCTATTAATAATCCTCCCATGTCCTGAGTGAACTCTGGGGGAGTAGGGGAGCTTCCTTGCAGGTTTCAAATGCTGATGCTCTGAGGGGCTCTTTGGTGCACATGGACTCACTTCATTGCAGCATCCTTTCCTGCAGGTTCTGAGACTGACTTTCTCCAATCCTCCATTCACCCTCCATCATCACAAACATTAGCTGGCATCTAGTCTATTCTTTTATCAAATGCCTTTGTCTTAATGGGTTTGCATCTTTTTGGTAGATATTTATGGATTATATGCTATATTTAAGCAGAGTCTAGTTTTTCCAACTATTCATATTTTTATCATCTCCAACTGTCTTCTTCATTCTGCCCTTGAAAACATGTGTGTCTCTATCTTACTTGCTAAATTCCTAATTACATGGAGCATGTAGCTAATTACATAAAACTGATCCCTGTCCTGCCACTTCAAATTTATAACATTTAAGATTGATATAAAACATGGCTACTGCATTACACAGTAGGAAGAAGGCAGGAACAAATATGAAGTCTTTCAATAGAAACCCATTCTCACATTTAAATAACTGTGTTCTCTCCATTTTTGTAGATTCTTCTCACAAGCACAGAAATACAGTATCCTGTGAAAATAGTTAACTTTTTCATTATTTATAGCCTAAAACAATTAACAAATGTTTTATTGAAAATCTTCAAAGCAATTTTTAAACTAAGAATATAATCTAGTACTTCTTGAATCATATCTTATTAGGCTAAAAGGAAATTCTGTTCGTAATATATAATACTGACTGAATAAATTGAATTAACTTTGCACAAAAATATTTTTAAATTAATTATTATCTGAGCATAGTACATGTACTATTAAAATTCCCTGTTTTTCTTTAAGATCAGGTATAAGTATGTCCACTCTCACCACTTTTATTCAACATAGCCACTTTTATTCAACATAGTTGCAAGTGTTAGCCACAGCAATAAAAGAAAAAAAGGAAATAAAAGGAATCCAAATTGTAAAAGAAAAAGTGAAACTGTCCCTGTTTGCAGATGACTTGATCCAATACATAGAAAAGTTTAAAGATGCCACCAGAATACTACCAGAGCTCATCAATGAATTTAGTAAAGTTGCAAGATACAAAATTAATATACAAAAGTCTGTTGCATTTCTATACACTAACAATAAACTATCGGGAAGAGAAATTAAGGAAACAACTCCGTTTACCATTGTGTCAAAAAGGATAAAATACCTGGGGGTAAATCTACCTAAGGAAGGATAAGACCCATACTCAGAAAACTATAAAACACTGCTGAAAGAAATTGGAGATGACATGAACACATGGAAAGATATATCCAACGATTGGATTGGAGGAATTAATATTGTTATAATGACCACGCTATCCAAAGCAATCCATCTATCCAATACAATTCCTATCAAAATATCCATCATGTTTTTCACTGGACTAGAACAAATAATTTAAAATTTTGTATGGAAACACAAAAGACTGAGTAGCCAAAATAATTCTGAGAAAGAAGAATGGAGCTGGAGGAATCATACTCTGACTTCAGACAATACTAAAAAGCTACAGTAAGCAAAACAGGATGGAATCAGCACAAAAACAGATACATAGATCAATTAAACAGAACCAAGAGCCCAGAAATAAATCCACACACTTATGGTCACTTAACTGATAACAAAGAAGGCAGGATTATAAAGTGAAGAAAAGATAGTCTCTTCAATAAATGGTGCTGGGAAAACTGGACAAATACATGTAAAAGAATGAGTTTAGAACATTTCCTAACACTATCTACATAAATAAACTCAAAATAGATTAAAGATCTAAGTGTAAGATCAAATACTGCAAAACTCCTAGAAGAAACATAGGCAAAGCATTCTTTGACATAAATCACAGTTCTATTTTGGGGGTCTGTCTCCTAGAGTAAAGGAAACAAAAGCAAAAGTAAATAGGACCTAATTAAACTTAAAAGTTTTTGCACAGCAAAAGAAATCATCAACAAAGCAAATATCCACTGAATGGGATAAGATATTTGAAAAGACTATGACTGATAAAGGATTAATATCCAACACATATAAACAACTCATACAACTCAACAGCAGACAAAATCCAAAGAACCCAATTTAAAAATGGGTGAAAGAGCTGAATAGACATATTTCCAAAGAGGAAACGCAGATGAACAACAGGCACACGAAAAATGCTCAGTATCACTAATCATCAAGGAAATAAGGTTCAACACAAAAAAAGAGATATCTCCTCACACCTGTCAGAATTGCTATTAATAAGGAACATAAATAGCAAATGATGGAGAGGATGCGGAGAAAAGGGAAACCTCTTACCCTGCATGTGGGAATGTAAACTGGTACGGCTACTATGGAAAACAGTATGGACATTTCTCAAAATCTAAAAGCAGAACCACCATATGACCCAGCAACTCTATTCCTGGGTATATATCTGAAAAAAGTAAAAACACTGATTCAAAAAGATATATATGCACTCCAATGTTCATAGAAGCATTATTTACAATTGCCAAGGTATGCAGGCAACACAAGTGTCCATCAACAGATGAATGAATAAAGAAGATGTAGTAAGTATGCCTGATGGGCTACTACTCAGCTATAGCAAAGATTAAAATTTTGCCCTGTTTAGCAACATGGACGGACTTGGAAGGCATTATGCTAAGTGAAATGCATCAGACAGAGGAAGACAAATGCTGTATGATATCACTTATATGTGGAATCTAAAAAGTACAATGGGCAATTTAAAAAAAAAAGAAGAAAGAGACTCACAAATACAGAGAATAAACTAGTGGTTACCAGTGTTGAGAAGGAGGGAGGAAGTGGCAATATAGGGGTAGAATAAAAAGGATTATCATAGAATTATACAAGATTTGTGTGTGTTAAACTTTTGAAAATTATAAAGCATTGCAGAATTTTAAAAAGTCTTTCATTTAGTTTAAAAGTGTAGGCTTAAAAGTACTTCTAAAGTCAAAAAAATCCTCTGCTTAATTTGTACTTTTTTCCACAGAAGCACAGGAGGAAGGTAGACTATGCTGATCAATAGACCATGATTTCCTCTAACTACTGAAAAAAAGGTAATTAATAAAATATTCCTGGAGAGATATATAAGAGCTTCCTTTCTTCAGAAATCTATTCTTAAATAGGAAGTACAAAATTACTTTTTTCCTTTCTACTTACACTTGCCAGAAAAATTTATAGCAGATTCAAGAGTGATCAGAATATTTTTCATTCCTTAACATTTGAAGCTATGTTAAAACTGTAAAGCTGTAAATGTTAGTAGCTGTCTAGCCTCTTACTTATACAACCCAAACCCCTAATGTGATCATCTCTTCAACTCTGACTATAATTATGAGATAAAATACTTTAATTGCATATCAGTTTAATTACAAAAGAAATGGAGTGGAACATGATTATGGTGAATGTTTTTAATGTCTACTATAGCAAAATCAAATTTCATAATATTATATATGTATACACACATCATATATATGCATATATATATATTTATAAAGTATGTATACATGTGTGTGTATGCATGTATACATGTGTTTTATTTAAATGGAATTCCATTTTTACCTTTTAATTCAAAAGTAATGGTAGAAGGTCTTAAGAGAACAAGTATGTTATAAATAGCACACACTGCCCTCCCTTACCCAACACATAGACTGAGGTTTCCACCTAAAGCGTGAAGCCACAGCAAGGCACAGGTCCTCTGAAACCTTTCTGCATTCTAATTTTAAAGCATTTGTATTGTCATTTCTGGGAAGGGAGAAATCAAGTGATCATTTACAGGAGTTTACAAGTGTATTACCCACAATTCAATTCCATTCTCTTCTTGAATAAGAAAATTTTCCATAACTTTTGCAATTATACTTGTGAGAAATGAAAGAAAAGTCTGTTTTTCTCTGTCAATCAAGTAGTATGGTGAAGCAAATAATTTCCTTAACATCAATGCCCTGCAACCTAAGAAAACTAACTGCTTAATTGAAACCTGATATCTCTTTGGAAAGAGAGAGAATTCTTTGTTTGATTTTTAAGGGCATGGGATTCCAACCACCATAAGCAACCTCTAAAGCAATCACAGCCTCTGGTTACTAGACCTCTGCTGAGCAAGTCTGGCTTGGGGGTCCACTTTTCTACCTGTCATGGAGGCATGTGATGTGATGAGAGCTTGTGGACTTTAGAAGACTGACATAGCTTTGAGTCGAGTCAAGCTATATAAACTACAGCGCAACATTTGACTTCTCCAATTTTGAATTTCCTGATGGGTAAAAGGGAAAAATAATGTTTCCTCATGAGATTATTGTTGGGATTAAATGAGACAATATGTATAAAATTCCTGATACAAAAAAAGACCTCAGCTAATGCTACTTTCATGCTTTCTCCTTCAAATGCAAAGGCAGAAAAGCAGTAGATCCCCAGGCTTTCAAGTCTTACTTTCATTCTAGATTGTGGTCACAGTGTGACCCAACTTGTTGATACCATGTCTGGCCACTGATTTCCAAAGCTGATACATGCGTAATGACTAGTCTAACCTGCAGTTCTCTCATCGTCACATGCTGGATGATATTTGAATATGCTGTTTATCCTTAGCCACCAACCAAGGGAAATTTCTACAGAAGAATTCAGTTCTGCTTTCACTTAGATTTGGTGATAACATTTAACTGTGGATTTGTAATTGCACTTTGAAAACAAGCTCTGTAGTCTTTCTCACGAACAGAAAGGCCTGGATATCTCTGGCCTTGGCCTGTGCATGCCAGTCTCCTTTCTTTCCCTGATCCACTCACACTGGTCTTCTCTTTGTGCTTGGATATTGTTCAGTTCTTTTCTGTCTTGGGCTTCTGGTCAAGTCCTCTCTTTTGTTTGAAGTGCTCTTCTGTTCATTTTCACCTGACCAGCTCCTTTTCATTCTTAAAGTATCAGGCTCCATGTCACCTCCTTAGAGGGCCTTCTCCAACTAAATGCACATAGGTACTTGAGGGTTTTTTTTTTTAACCTCTTTTATTTGTTTGTTTGTTTTAAGCCAGCTCTGTTGCTAGCACTAGTGTAGTATCTGGCACAGAAAGAGGTCAGGAAGTATTTGATGAAAAGATGAGTAAGTCAGCTCTATCAGTTCAGTTCAGTTCAGTCGCTCAGTCGTGTCCGACTTTTTGCGACCCCATGAATCGCAGCACGCCAGGCCTCCCTGTCCATCAGCAACTCGGTCTGCACAATTTAGGCTATTTCTTTGGATTGACAAATGTCAGGATCAAACTCAGAATTAATACTCCTTCAAAACCAAAAGGTATTATGCCAGGCAGAATAAATGTTTAAGTCAGATTATCAGAGAAAATATCTTGCAAAAATTTTGAAACATACAGACTATAAACCACTTTCACAAAATTCTTTCTCTTTTATGGAGAACTCAATGAGATATGTCAACATACCTTACTAATGATGATAATGATCTATTATTGATTTATATAACATTCTTTCTTAATGTTGAACATATTTTAACATAACTTTTTATCCTAACAGCTTTCCTATGAAGTTCTTATCCTGATTTTATGCACATGAGCAACTGCATTTTCTTTTCTACCAACTCAGCTCCTGATTCTAGGACATCTAATCCTGAGCCTAGGAACCTCCCTGCACAAGATTCACTGGAGTGAAATAGCTCCTTTACTATTGAAAGAAATTATATTGGTCCTATCTCCACTACAAACCTGGCTCTATAATTCTCTAAATATTAAAGCTTGTAGAGTATCATCTACAAAGTATCATCTTTGTAGAGATGATACTTTAGAAAACTAACACTTCTCCTCTGAAAGAGAAAATAAACTTTCTTTATAAAATGATAAATACTTAGGGGGAAATGTGTATTTTTTTTTTTTTTAGCTCTAACACAATCGGTAAGTATGTCATATGGTTCATGCAGAGCCAACTTCTTTATTTCAGCCTGCAAAGGTCATCTCCTCTGCTGAAAATCAGCAGGTGAATACAATCCACTCAGTATCACCTTGAGAAGGTACCAATTTGGAAACTAGAAGTCTGGTGTTAATCTTTAAGCCAGTACACGTCTGGCCACCACAAGCTTAGGAAACCTCTGCATGCTTTAAGGCCTTTCCTGTGACTCACTGTCTTGCCCTGGGGAGAGAGATTTGGCAGAATCCCTCCATCAGACAGACTCAGAGAGGACTGAGTGGGACCTGCATGCCCCACAGGCATAAAATATTACTTATACAGCTCCTCTCATCATTATTGTTGTATTCCAAGATATGTTAAGCAAGTATCTTATTTGTTTAACAAATATGTCTTGAATGTCTGCTGTGGGCCTGGAGCTCTACCAGGTGTCCGAAGATGGAATGTCAAGGGCATTACCTGCTGAGAGTTACCAGTTCAGTGGGAAGACAGACCAACAAACTGAGAATTCAATATAATATGTTCTGTATCAACCCAAGAGGCACGAGCAGAGAAAGCATAGAGGGCAAATTGCTAATATGACTGAATAAGGAAACATTTTACTCAGGAGGTAAAATCCTAAAGTGGACTTGAGTAATAGTGAGTGAAATAGGAATTGGCCAGGAAAACCAGGGGAAATCCAGGGGCATTCCACCAAGAAGAAGAGTATATGAGTGGGTGAAAGGCCTGAGAAGGTCTGGTATGGTCTGGGAGGGAGGGGTAATTCACCACAGAGAGCAGTTACGCCTAACAAGGTGAAAGACAGATAATGGGGCAGGCGGGTGGCTTAAGGCCAGACTGTGAAGGACTTGGAGATCACATGTAATGGGTTGAATCATATCTTTCCAAAAAGATGTGGTAAGGTCCTAACCCTCAGGATCTCATAATGTGACCTTATTTGGCAATAGGGTTGTTGTAGACATCATTAGTTCAAGTGAGGTCATCCTTGATTAGAATGACCCCTTGATCTAACATGACAGGTGTCCTTAAAAGAAAATGGAATTTGGACACAGACACATATACCTAGAAACTCACAGGGAGAAGATAGCCACTTGAAGGTGGAAGCAGACATTGGAAGTATGCTGCCACAAGCCACGGAATACCTGGAGCTACTAGAATCCAGAAGAATCTTAAGAATCTTCCCATAAAGTTTTCTGAGACATCATGGCCCTGTTAATACTTTGATTTTGGACTAACCTCCAGAAACGTGAGATAATAAATATCTATGGTTTTAAATTGCCAAGGATGTGTATTGGATTATTGAAGCCCTTGGAAACTGATGAAAAGTAAGTGAAAAGTAAAAGTGTTAGTTGCTCAGTTGTGTCCAACTCTTTGTGACTCCATGGGCTGTAGCCTGCCAGACTACTCTGTCCATGGGATTTCCAGGCAAGAATGCTGGAGTAGGTTGCCATGCCCTCCTCTAGGGGATCTTTCCAACCCAGGGATAGAACCCAGGTCTCCTGCATTGCAGGAAGGTTCTTTACCATCTGAGCTACCAGGGAAGCCCTAGGAAACTGATACATCATATTAAATAAATAGTGTAGATTTGAATGTAATGCGATTATGATCTATAGGGAATGGAAACTACTAAAGAACTGCTGTCAAAGCAAGAGAGCAACTTGACCAGACTTGTGTGTTAGATAAAAGGTTCCGGCTGAAGTGTGGAGCATAGATGGGGGATGGAGAGAATCTGCAAAGTTTCCAAAGCTTATTCCTCAGTGTCTCCTACAGTTGCTCAGAATGTCCTCGTCTATGAAACAAACACAAAGGATGGAGAAAAGAACATCCTTCTCCACTCAGTTTGGTCCAAGATATTATATTAGAGCTCTCCTTTCTGCATAATGTCACCTGGATAAAGAAATGGGTATATTTTGAAATTCAATCCTACCAGATCACTTTACTTAGTGATGGGAATGTCACAATGAAAAATGATGATATAATTGGACACTTAAAATGATGTTGACATTGAGATCTTGATTTAAAAATTCAGTTAAAAAATCTTAGAACCATGATATGAATAAAATTAATTTTCCAGTAGCAAGCCATTTAAGTTTTCTCAGAATTGTTTTTCTTGTTCTTTATCTTAATTGCAGAATCTGGTTTATATCCACATCTTGAAATGTCTGTTCCCCAGCAAAAAAACTTGTTAAGAAGCATACTATCACTAAGATCAATACTAAGGATGCTGGATTACAGCTGTTATTTCTGTTGAGGTATTTCCTAGAAGTGTCATGGACTGCAGCAATCAGCAGCTTTGACGCAAGCAAGCGACTTTCTCTAATTGGAGTAAGTGGCGTTCAAACCGATGACACGTACACTTCCAAGGTCATATACTCTTTAGCTGTTTCTAAACTTGACTAGTATCCGTTTCTAATCTTGACTAGTTTGAATAGATCCTAAAATAAATACAGAAGTCTTGTGTGTGTTTTCCGTGTTTCAGGCAACATAAATGCACACGCACATACTTTACAAGGGATCTATTTTTACTGAAGCCACAGAATTCACTAACGAACAAGACCCTGGTAAGGCATTCTGATTCACATTCTGTAGTTCCCTTATAACCTCCTGAGACACATGTCATCCTTGCATAGATAAGTAGATAAACTAATGAATATAAACCATCTCCATGTATCTTTCATCTCATCGGCTGAATACCATAACTGATAATGTTACAAAATATTACATTGCATAACTCAAAATGTAAACTATATGCTTCTAATCATATTATATTGATGAAGCAATTTAATATCATTTCGTTTTGAAAAATATGAAGGTTGCAGTATAACAAATGTAAAAATCAGTGAGATGATCAAACACAGAGTACTAAAGAAACAGGAAAAACTTGTATAACAAGTTAATGCTCAGATGTCTTGGACACTGATATGTAAAAATCATGATTCACTTGGGAAAGTTAAGGCTTAGAGAGATGAGGAATTTCGGTTTAAGGAAGCAGCTAAGGGCAGCTGGCCTCTTCATCTGTCATTTGTCACGAGACGTAGTGTTGAATTCCTGTCATGTGACCTTCTTGCCCACTCATTAGGCCCTGGATACACAAACAGCAAGAATTCTCTGTTAGTGTTTCCTATAAAAGGACGTTTTAGAGAGATCAGAGGCCTTACATTGTATTGTATCTCCTGTTTTACCCTGCAAAACAGGAGAGGACAGATATAAAATATTTGGGAGCAGTTGTGAACGTGTATATTGACAGAAGAGTGCCTTATCTCTCTGTGATTGACGCGTCTCAGCACCCATAGTGGTAGAAATTTTAAAATAGGACAAGACTGAACAACTAATACAAGCACATTTAAGAGTGGTAACAAAAGTAAGCCAAAAGTTCCCTATGTCTACATAGGTTACTGATTTAAGTGTACTTTTCCAATGGCATTCATTCGTTTATTTTTCATTCCTTTCTCCAAACACCGTGTTTTAGTTCCTGCTTTGTTGCCCAGCATTGGAAATTATCTCCACTTTAAAAAGTTTTTGATTTGCATGTATTATTTGGACTCATGCATTGGTTTAAAATCAGATCATCAAAGATAGGAACTTAGATGCCTCCAAAATATTACTTCAAAGAAGAGTTATATGGATATAGTTTATAGTTGAAGAGCCAACATTTTCCATGCTCATATATTCAGTCTAGTTTGTTATTAAAGTATAGAATGAGATGAGAAGAAGACAGATTTTGGAAGAAGAAAATGAACAAACATTTATTGATATGCTACTATAGATCATTACATCTCACTCAAGCCTCTTAACAGCTATATAAAGTGTTATTATCTCCTATTTTACAAAGAAGAAATGGAGATACAAAGCAGCTCCCTCACCTAAAGTCAGAAAGCTGACAAGTAGTCAAGAATTGAACTCCAGCCTCTCTGTCCACTATACCATGCAGACAAACCCTTTATGTAGAATAAAATTCACAAGCCAATTAAGGGAGAAAAGAGCAAGCCAAAAGCAACCCCACTTATTTCTTTAGCAGGCAGCTGTAAATACAAATGTTAGCTTTAGAGCTAGGGAATGGGCCACCTTCCCTTCTTCTGATCTCTTCCCTTTTCTCACTTTCTATTTTGTTATTCTTTTCCAATGCCTCACTACACTGTCACTTCCTCCTAAGAACTCAAAGGAGTATATTTCAGGAGCAGTCAAAGAAAGAAACTGAGAGCAGACAAGGGTGACTCAAAATCAACCCAGGAGGAGACATTGTAGTAAACACATACTTACCAGATGATGCGCAGGCTTCAAAGGGATGGAAAAGGGACTGGGGAACAACTGAAATTCAGTGGAGGTAATGGACACACCACAGAGCATGTAAAGCAGAGAAGAAAACAAATTCTGATTTATATATAGTATATGGATGATCTTCCCAGATGACTCAGTGGTAAAGAACCTGCCTGCCAATTCAGGAGACTCTGGTTCGATCCCTGGGTCAGGAAGATTTCCTGGAAGAAGAAATGGCAACTGACTCCAGTATTCTTGCCTGGGAAATCCCATGGACAGTGGAGCTTGGTAGGCTACAGTGCATGAGGTCGCAAAGAGGTGTACAAAACGTGGCAACTGAGTGCGCATACCATACAGACCCCTTGGAAATATACAGTAAATATTTCAACTATTTATCATCTATGGATAAAGTTAACATCTACTCTCGGAGCAATACTGAAAAGTTTAGACAATAGTAAAGTTCAAAGCAGGTCAATGAGCCTAACAAAATGCTTCGTTTATACCTGAATCTATAATCGCCACCCTGGCTTTGAGGTACAGCTTTCTAAAAATGTATTTCTTTCCTCTTAAACTTGACTCTTGGGGTCTTGGTCACCATCTATATGCCAGGTGGAGAGCTAAGCACCTTTACATAAAATATCTCTTGCCATCCTAATGATTAAGTCTGGGAGAAAGGCTATATTTTTCCCACTACACAGTAGAAGCAACTGGGACTCAGACAGTAATGTGCCTGTGTATACTATGGATTCCAAATTTAAACTCAAGATTTCTCCCTTTAAAGTCGAATGGCCTTCCTCTTTTACAGTGTTGCAGAAACTTCTAAACATCATGGTGAGTACAATGCTAGCCACACAAAAAATGAAAACTTCTTCTGTGGATACTGGGGGGTTAAGAAATACTGGTTTGATTGGGTGATTGTTGACCAGTTTCATTTTAAAAGGCAAAGTAATGTACATTTGCCAGTGGGGTGGGGAGGGGGCAGAAATGTAGACAGTGGAAAGAACAGAGAAATATCACAGCTTATTCACTCCCATTTCCATATATGCAGACTGGAGTTCTTGTTAGTTCTGCTTTTGTTACTGGTAAAGACGAAAGCTCACCTTTCCCACAATTTGCCCAGATACAATGACCAGGATGATGGCTGGCAACTCTTTGGGAGTAACCACACTTGTACTGTGGTTTCTTTGGTTGAGTTTAAATTCAGCTTGCATTTTATTCAAAGGAGACTCTTTCCTACTTTCATCTGAACTGAATTAATGCACAATAAATATAGGCATCAAATTTTCTAACTGTGGTGAATAAAGGATATCCAAGGGTTATAGACTGTCAGTAAAAGCACATTACAGAACCTAAGTACTCAATTTCAAAAAGCCTTTTAACATAAATATTTCAAGATTATCAGCTTTGTTATCATTTCACACCAACAATTTTCATTTCCCAAATCTATTCTGACATTTGAAGAAACATTAAAGAAAAAAAAAATCTTACTGTGTTATATCTGGCTACCACCATATAATGCCACTTAAAAGTTGGTTTAGAATAAAGATAAAGGCAGAGGAAGGTTGGCCACAGTGACTCAAATGAAACCTTTTCACTATTTCTTTTTGAGTAATGTTAGTGTTATCTGATGCAAAGAAACACAGACACACACAGATCACCTCAAGATCCCATTCAAACCTATTAATTTGGTTCAAACACTTCAGGATTTAAAGATCCTGACCAAATGATATTGGAAACCATTACTAAAGTAAATGGGCTGTGTAATTAGCAAAACTGGACATGTCTTTGACCCTCTGACAGAATGGATGGTTTTCGCTCCTCAGCAGTTGGGTAGAACCCTGTGTTAGGGGCCTTAGGTCACACAGAAATGTTGGCAGAGTTCCATGCCACTGGAACTACAGGAAGGCAATCCAATGCATCTATATAAAGGAGGAGTTGGCAGACGAGACGACTGATGAATGGGAGCATAAAAAATAAGCATCACTAATAAATTGGGGAAAATTTCACAAATGAGTAAGGTGAATGATTTTTACCCAGCTTGGATATTAAACTAGAAAGAACACAACAATTACCCAGTAGAGAAAATCAGACTCTATTTAGAAAGTTACAAAAATAAATAATAGTTATGTTATTATCATAGAAGCTACTTATATTCAAAAGCATTTTATAAAATCTGGAAAATATATAAGAGGCCTGGTCATTTGTTATACCCTCTGTCTGGGAATCTTTCTACTCTCTGATATATCAAAAGTTCCAAATACTCTTAAACTGGAGTTTCAACCAAATCAGTTTGGAAAGCACAAAACTATCTCTGGGGAAATGTCAGCTGCCCCCATTAGAGGCCTTGTACACTTTCATACAGGCTGATCATGGGAGTCTTTAGTACTGAAAAATCCCTAGGGCTGCCCAGTGCATTCCTTTGCTGTGTTCTCAGTGTGAGGTCCCACGGTAATTTGACTATCTTACAGAAATGGGATTTGGAAGACTGAAAACCCAGTTTGACCCTGAAACACAGCTTGGGCAACTTCCTCAATCCTCCAAGTCCTATTACCTCATTAGCTGTTGTTCAGTCACTCAGTCATGTCTGACTCTTTGTGACCCCATGGACTGCAGCACATCAGGCTTCCCTGTCCTTCACTATCTCCTGGAGCTTGCTCAAACTCATATCCATTGAGTCAGTGATGCCGTCCAACCACCTCGTCCTCTATCGTCCCCTTCTCCTGCTACTTTCAATTTTTCTAAGCATCAGGGATTGTTCTAATGAGTTGGCTCTTTGCATCATGTGGCCATAGTATTGGAGCTTCAGCTTCAGCATCAGTCCTTCTAATGAATATTCAGGATTGATTTCCTTTAGGATGAATTGGTTTGATATCCTTGCAGTCTAAGGGACTCTGAAGAGTCTTCTCCAACACCACAGTGCAAAAGCATCAATTCTTGGTCACTCAGCCTTCTTTATGGTCCCAACTCTCACATCCATACATGATTAATGGAAAAACCATACCTTTGACTAAATGGACCTTTGTCGGCAAAGTAATGTTTCAGCTTTTCAATACACTGTGTATTGAAATACACAGGTTTGTCATAGATTTTCTTCCAATGAGCAAGCGTCTTTTAATTTCGTGGCTGCAGTCACCATTTTCAGTGATTTTGGAGCCCAAAAAAATAAAGTTTGTCACTGTTTCTACTGTTTCCCCATCTATGTACCATGAAGTAATGGGACTGGATGCCATGATTTTAGTTTTTTGAATGTTGAATTTTAAACACTCCATTTTCACTTTCACCAAGAGGCCCTTTAGTTCCTCTTCGCTTTCTGCCATAAAGGTGGTATCATTTGAGGTTATTGATTTTTCTCCCAGCAATCTTGATTCCAGCTTGTGCTTCATCCAGTCTGGCATTTCACAAGATGTACTCTGCATATAAGTTAAATAAGCAGGGTGACAATATACAGCCTTGACGTACTCTTTTCCCAATTTGGAACCAGTCCACTGTTACATGTCCGGTTCTAACTGTTGTTTCTTGACATGGATATAGGTTTCACAGGAGGCAGGTAAGGTGGTCTGGCATTCACCATTCCTTTAAGAATTTCCCCATTTGTTGTGATCCACACAGTCAAAGGCTTTAGTGTAGTCAAGCAGAAGTATGTTTTTATAGAATCCTTTCTTTTTCTATGATACAATGGATGTTGGCAATTTGATTTCTGGTTCCACTGCCTTTTCTAAATCCAGCTTGAACATCTGGAAGTTCATCTGGAAGTTGAAGCCTTGCTTGGAGAATTTTGAGCATTAATTTGTTAGCATGTGAAATGAGTGCAATTGTGCAGTAGTTTGAACATTCTTTGGCATTGGCCTTCTTTGGAATTAGAATGAAAACTGGTCTTTTCTAGTTCTGTGGCCACTGCTGCGTTTTCCAGATTTGCTGGCGTATCAAGTGCAGCACTTTCACAGAATCATCTTTTAGGATTTGAAATAGCTCAGCTGGAATTCCATTATCTCCACTAGATTTTTTTGTAGTGATGCTTCCTAAGGTCCACTTGACTTCGTAGTCCAAGATGTCTCACTCTAGGTGAGTGATCACACTATTGTGGTTATCTGGGTCTTGAAGATCTTTTCTGTATAGTTCTGTGTATTCTTGCCACCTCTTCTTAAAATCTTCTGCTTCTGTTAGGTCCATACTGTTCCTATCCTTTACTACCTCATTTGGAACACTGAATTATCTGCTTCATGGGATTGTTGTGCTTATGGTATTAAATAACTTCTGAAAGTGATATGCATGTGAGAGCTTCTCCAGAAGATTTCCTGGACTGGTGAAGATGGAACTGAAAAATCAGGGAACAAGGAACTCTGTAGACATAATTCTCAAACTTTGGTGACATAAAAATATCATCTAAAGAGCTTGCCAAAGAATGTTGATTTTAAAAATTCTGATTCAGTAAATCTGGACTAGGCAAACCTTGGTAACAAATACCTTAGGTGAATCTGATATAGTTGGTTTATGAAGCCATACACTGATAAATAGATTTGGAATAAAATACTCTAGCCAAATTTGAAAACAGATTGATTTATGTGGAATCATCAGACATTTCTTTTTTTTTTTTTAGACATTTCTTTCAATATCTTTCCTCTCCTTCAAATCTTCAGGCTTCCAAAGCCCCCTAATTCTCATCTAGAATGAATTCCCCCAGACCCCCTCCTAAATAGAACTATATCAACCTTGCACATCCAAGCAGTAAGACATCCAAGTTTAAAGAACACTACACATTTTCTCTTGCCTATTTATTGTAAAATTAGATAATAATAGGGGCTCACCATTTTACAAATTAAAATGTAAGACTTTGAGTTTGGGAATACTTTCATGGGAATCAGGTCCTATTGCCCAGATGATGTGTTAATATAATTAACTACTGTTACTTCTTCCTTCACAGAGTTGAGTCATGAATATCTATCCTTGGAAGAGATCTTAGTGATTATCAGTATTATTCATTTGTTTTACAGCTAAAGAAACTGTAAGCTATACTATCTGACTTATCCTCCAACCTAGAAACTTCTCAAATGAAGAAGTTTCCCATCCAAGGGAAGCCTACTGAGAGGCAAGTCTACATGAAGAAGAATTTCCCCAGTGAACCATGTTTTGTTTTCCTGTGTCAGAAAGGAATGCAGTGTCTTAGGGACTTCCCTGCTGGCCCAGTGGGTAAGACTCCATGCTGCCATTGCAGGAAACATGAATTAGATCCCTGGTGGGGTCACTAAGATCCTACATGCCATGCAGCACAGCTAAACAGTAAAAAAGGAATCCAGTGTTTTAAATTATAGTCATAATTTCTTCATATAAATAGAACACAGGGCATTGGAGTTATTAACTTCTTTCATAATGTCTTAACTCATGAGATATGAAAGTATGATCATGGATTCATCCCACAAAGGAATAAACTCCTCCAATAGAACAAAATTACCCAGAACTCTTTTTTACTTCAAGAATTGAAAGTCTAGCATTCAAGAGAATTAAAAGTTATTTCTCTGAAAAAGAGTTTCTCTGCCACGTTCCATCGTAAAATCTGAATGCTTTTGGATAATTGCTGCTTTGGGTTTTTCCTCCATTTTCTTTCCAAGTACACAGAAAACTTAGAGCGGATGCTATTTTTAATATGAATCCCCATGTGCTGTTTTCATAGATTACCTTTGCACTTTTCAGAGTAGGTTTTTCTAACCCAGGCCCATGTAACTACAAAGATCCCTAGAACTCTTGCTTCCAATTCTTTTCACTGTGAACCTTCGAAAGATATTGATTCTGCAAATGTGAAAAATTAATTTATCAAAAAATAGCACACATAAAATGGGGACTGGCAAGAGAAATCCTAAGAATATTGTTTTAACTGGAAGTTGTACCATTAACTGCTACAACTTACTGTATTTCTGTTGCGGCTCTTTGCAATGTATTTGTCACTGTGTGGGAACAGTTTAATCTACTCCATACAGAGAGCAGTAGGAATGCTCAGTTTGTCTCAAAATATGATGTCCCTCGCCACAAACAACTGATCTAAATTTCTTGCAGGTGGCAGGTCTCACTTTTTTCTTTTTTTCTAAAAGGAAATAACCCTTCTCTGAAAGTCAAATTTGTTTTTAAAGTTGCGGTGTCTTTAACCACTTTTTTTTTTTCCAGTTTTTCAGTTGACACCTTGTCGTGACTTACAGTAGGTTGCATCAATCATTCTGGGTTCCTACAGAAAATATTTTGTGGCGGTGACTATCCTAGGCAAGAAACTAGATGCCCTTTGCAGGTGAGTGCGCAGGTACCTCTGATTTCTTGCCAAATCATTCAGAATGCCACAAATCCATTAAATCTCTCCACAGGGAGGAAAAAATTCCTGCATCCTAGAGAGAGAATTTATGAGTTCATTTCAATCACCACAAATGAAAGCCACCCTTAATATTCATTAGAGATTTTACGGTGGCAATATGCATTATCTATTCCTATGCCCCTCTGAAAGGCCAATTTCTCTTGAAACCTTACATGGCTCCAAGCCACTCTTTGTAGAAACAATGGCCTATGTCCAAGTGAAGTCAAAGGAGGCAAATGGATGACATTTCCTCATCCACTGGTAATGATTCCATTAAGGCATTGTGGTGGTTATGAGTTTCTAAGTTTTAAAAATGAAAAGACAGATTTGCAAGGTGCAGTGACATCACTGGATCACTTCTCCACTGTCATCTGTGACCATCTGTCCTAAAGCGAAAGGGGCTTTTCTATTTGCATCACAAAAGATGACTTTCAAAACTGGCATTTCTTTCCTTTGGAGAAATGCGTACTCTGGAGACACAAGTCTGTGAGCCTGAGAACTGTTCATCTCTTCTTTCTACCCATTATAGTTCAAGGCACCATTTTCTGGCATCGATTTTTCCCTTCCAATCTATTTCACTACTGTATGGAAAGCAATCTTGTCAATTTAAGCATATATCTCACGAAGTGAAGTGAAGTCGCTCAGTCATTTCCGGCTCTTTGCGACCCAATGAACTGTAGCCTACCAGGCTCCTCAGTCCATGGGATTCTCCAGGCAAGAGTACTGGAGTGGGGTGCCATTTCCTTCTCCAGGGGATACCTCAACAAATAAACAAGAAACAGACAAAACCCCCAAACCATTAGCTTAAAACATTCCTTGCATAGCTTCCCATTGCTTTTAGGAGATGGACAACAAAATTCTGCATAACTTATGAGGCTGTAAGGGGTCCATCTGGTCCTTCCTCAGTTCTTCAGAACTGCCTTGCACTTCATCTCCTTGCTTTCTCTCCCAGTCATGCTAACTCTCATTCCAGCCTCTAACTCTCATAACTAGCCTCTTTTTGGCTAGTTCACTCCTGCTTTTGACATCAGATTGAAGCTCAAACATCATCACTCCTGAGAGTGTTTCTTGACACCTTGCCCAGATCAAATTTACCTATTACAGGCTTTCCATATAGCCATGTGGTGCTCACAGATTTCATCAAAGTTATCATTCTTATTTGTGTGGTTATTTCTATTTTTGTCTCTCATTGGACTATGAGGATGGCAGTGTTTGTTCTGCTCAACGTTTTATCTTCCTTATCTGGCACACTGTAAATACTTCAAAACAAACTGTTGAGTGAATAAATAAATGAGTTCCTGACTTTAATCTATTTTGTGCCCTGGCTGAAAATCTCTTTCAATCGGTGAGATGAGGGCTTCAGTTTGGGTTGAGCTTGAGATGAATGGCAAATAGGGTGTATTTCTAATCTAATTATTCATCAATATGGTTGTATTTAATAGCTAGGAACCATGAGATGCATAAAGATCCTACTCTGAATATTCATAAGGGTTTTAAGAGTGAATTCAACCAGTTGCTTTACAACTTCCCAGGAAAGACAGGGGACATGATTTCTTTCCATCATTTTTCATTCTCTTAGGAAAAAGGTGTGTTTTATCTGAGAGTTATATTCTGACTCTAAAATAAAATATGACATGCATAAGTGATATGATTATGGAAAAATATATGACAGGAGTTTTAAAAAGCTAAAATCATTTTACATCCATAAGATGCTGCTGATATACTGATGCAGTGATAATCTGGGGAGTCAGAAAAGGGCCATGGAGAGCCCAGTACGTGTACCCTGAGTCCCACTTCCTTTTGGTCTGCATGTCTCAGAGATCCACAAGCCTCGGGTCACATACTTCTGGGGAGCTATAAGCAGTGGTCTCAATGCTAGCAGAGCTAGGCAGTTCTGGCTTTCTTATCTATAAGAAGAAAATAGGGCAAGCTATATTTACAAATCTTAAAAATTAGTGAAAACTAGTAAATGTGCATTTACTGTAACATTATTGCATATGATACAAAATGGCTGAGAACTACTGATGGAGAGACTCCAACATCAGGTGTGTGTCTTGGTTGGCTTTGTGGCCCTGCAGCCCAGAGCAAGAACTGATGTATCATAAACATAATGTTTTTCACTGAATGAAAGGTAAATAATTATAAACACATAATTATATAAATATATATATAATTTTATATTTTATATTATATATATATAATATATATAAACACATCTACTTCTGCTTCATTGACTACACTAAAGCCTTTGACTGTGTGGATCACAACAAACTGTAGAAAATTCATAAAGAGATGGGAATACCAGATCACCTTACCTGCCTCCTGAGAAACCTGTATGCAGGTGAAGAAGGAACAGTTAGAAAAAAAAAACAAACACATAATTATAATTTGTATTATAATTAAGGAGTAGTAATTGTCACTAGAAATAGTAGCTCTTCTTCATCAAGTTCCAACTGTGTGTCAGGTATAATTCAATGCTCTACATCCAATTCTTTGCAAGTACTCCACAAAAAAATCTTCATTGTATCTATCTGGATAAAAAACTGAAACTCAGAGATATCAAGTAATTTAGCAATTGCAGAAGGCAATGGCACCCCACTCCAGTACTCTTGCCTGGAAAATCCCATGGACAGAGGAGCCTGGTAGGCTGAAGTCCATGGGGTCGCTAAGAGTCAGACACAACTGAGCGACTTCACTTTCACTTTTCACTTTCATGCATTGGAGAAGGAAATGGCAACCCACTCCAGTATTCTTGCCTGGAGAATCCCAGGGACGGGGGAGCCTGGTGGGCTGCCGTCTATGGGGTCGCACAGAGTCAGACACGACTGAATCGACTTAGCAGCAGCAGCAGCAGCAGCAGCAGACAGGACTGTAAGCAGTGATGCCACAGTTTAAGACCAGGCTTATTTGGCTCCAAGACTTGTAGTTTCTACCATGTACAGCTCCTCTTTGCCACCATGTTTATTTTTCTTTCTGCGGAACCATTTAAAGACAACTTAGTGATAGGAAAAGCCTGGATTGAGAGTTAGGAGGTTTATGTAGTACCACCTCTCCCATCATCTGCCATGGGACCCCAGGTAATCCACTGAATCTTCATGTGTCTCAATTTCACCATTTCTAGGATGAAAGAATATTTTTTCCTAGTAACAAAGCTAGTATAAAATGAAATGTGAGGGACTTCCCCAGTGGTCCAGTGGTTAAGAATCTGTCTGACAATACAGGGGATACATGTTCGATCCCTGTTCAGGGAGCTAAGATTCCACATGCTGTTGGGCAACTAAGCCCACGTGCCACAGCTGTGGGAGCCACAACTGCTGAGCCCACATGCCTAGAGCCCATGCGCTGCAACAAGAGAAGCCACCACAGTGAGAAACCTGAGCACCACGTGGAAAAGTAGCTCCCACTTAGCAAACTAGTGAGAGCTCGTGCACAACAATGAAGACTGAGCACAGCCCAAATAAATAAATGCTTTCCCTAGAAAGTACATTTTAAAAAATGAAATGTGAGAAAAGTTATATTGCATCTCAAAAACAGGAACTTTATTTAAGCAATTAGGCCCCTATGTTGAATCATTTCATTTATGTCAAATCATTTCACTATATTTTATATCATCTCATTTTATACTGCAAGGTAGGAACTAACGTCTTCGTTTTTCACAGATCAAGAAGTCTAGATACACTACTAGCTTAAGCTCGAAAGTTACAAAGCCACGATTTTTGCAGGAAAACTTTAGATACTTACAGATTTGGGCTTAAAATATAGTTATGCAAGCTACTGTTACATTACATAAATATTTATTCTCTTTTATTATTAAAATGGGAGTAATAATACCACCTAACTGAATCGTAACACAAAGATACATGAAACGCTTGAAATAGAGTCAAGTGATAAGTCAATGGAGACTATGGTTGTCATTATATAGACATGTCTACATGACTAGACACATCTACTTTGGCCACCTGATATGAAGAGCCAACTCATTAGAAAAGAAGCCTGATGCTGGAAGAGATTGGGGGCAGAACGAGAAGAGGGTGGCAGAGGATGAGATGGTTGGATAGCATCACTGACTCAATGGGCATGCATCTGAGTGAACTCTGGGAGATAGTGAAGGACAGGGAAGCCTGGTGTGCTGCAGTCCATGGGGCTGCACAGAGTCAGACACAACTTAGCAACTGAACAACACAGGATCAGAACAAGATCTGAAAGGTGGCACCTAGTGTGTGTGTGTGTGTGTGTGTGTGTGTGATGACTGATGGCAGCAGAAGAGGCTGTCTCATTTCAGCCCAGCACTCTCTATACCACAAAGCCCCCTGCTCTTCTGCCCCTGCCTCACAATCCTATTTAAACTTCACCCACCCATTTGTCAAAGCAGGATTTTGTCTTTTGAGATGGCACTCAAAAGGATTTTAAGAAACAGTTTTTGAGTGACGGAAGCCTTCTTAGCTCCTGAGAATAGAAAATAGACATTTTGGTTCATGAAGAAGTTTTCATAATCAGAGGAATCTGGCTGTAACTCAAGTAAAGTCTGTATTCACATACATGGTTGCTAGTTCAGAATATGAGGAAGTACCCAGGACAGAGGAAGTGCAGTTGGTCAGGAAAACAAAGAACAGTAAAAACCGAAACCTAAAATAGCTTACGTAAAAAAAAAAAAATCATAGAAATAAGGTCAGCAATGGACATCTGAAAAGTGAAAAGAGAGCTAATTTGAAAAAGCTGAAGGACAATCTTTTTGTACTAATCTCTTTCTGCATATAGGATATACCTTTCTTGGTGTCCCCTCATAACCCAAATACTGAAGATAGAAAAGGGCCTTTAAGATCATTAATGGCCCTCTTTCTGAAGATGAAGATGCAGAAGACTATGGAGATTAAGCAGCCTGATCCAGAGAGACGCCAGTAAGTGACAGCAGTGAGTTCATAATTGGCTTTCCTGGCTCCAACCTGTGCTCCTTTGATGTGCAACATAACTTCTGACACATCTGGCTGTGCACTCAAAATGAGGCATGGTCTTTAGCTTACTTAGCAATATTTGAATTATGAGCTTGTTTCTCTGGCACAGAAAAAATTCTACCAATACTTGGAACATTCTCCAAGGCTCATTATATAAAATGTCCTAACATTTACACCTCTCTCTTTGCAAGGGTCAAGGTCCAGCTTTAGATTGTCTTTATTCTGCTAATACATGCAGAAGAGTTAAACTCTCAGGAAGGAGGAGCTTGAGGTTTCCCATGGTCAATAAGCATAAATGGGTCCCCTTCAGACTGATATTTGTTTTCTGCCTTTGTCTATTTGAGAATCCAGAGAAACAAATTTCATCTTGATTGTAGAAGCCAAAATGTAGTTATAATTGATTATCATGGATCCTATATCATTATCATAAGAGCTATTGTAAATTACAAACATTTTATGATGACTTTAGAGAGATTTTATTATGGAGTGTACCAGTTCAACTTTCTCCTTAATTTGATGCACTTGAATGCTGCTGCTGCTGCTGCTGCTAAGTCCTTTCACTCGTGTCCGACTCTGTGCGACCCCATAGAAGGCAGCCCACCAGGCTCCACCCTCCCTGGGATTCTCCAGGCAAGAACACTGGAGTGGGTTGCCATTTCCCTCTTCAATGCACGAAAGTGAAAAGTGAAAGTGAAGTCACTTAGTTGTGTCTGACTCTTTGTGACCCCATGGACTGCAGCCCACCAGGCTCCTCCGTCCATGAGATTTTCCAGGCAGGAGTACTGGAGTGGGGTGCCATCGCCTTCTCCGATGCACTTGAATAAACAAGCACAAAGGAAAAACAACAACAACAACAACAACACAGAGAAAAGTGAGGCAAAACTTTAAGGCCATTCATGAAAAAGAGAGATTCTTGGTTTCTATAACAGTTCTAGGACTAGCACAGATCTGTTGTTTTCACTGATATTCAGAAGGTTTGTAAAATTGAGAAAAGCCAAACACCAACCCAAATAATTAGATTCGTTTGCATTCTACATTGCTCATATTCAAAAGTCTAGTTTAATGATACCTCTACTTATCCTGGACTTCTAGAATACAATTTTACACTTATAGAGCAATTATATTTTCTCATTTTATTTTTATATTCATTATACAGGATTTTATTATAAAAGACATTTAAACATTTCATAAACATTTACAATTTACTCTCTTCAAATTCAGCCTAAATAATTTCCATAAATCTGATATCTTGCACTATTATAATATCTCATAATTTAAGTGTTTCTTCTATGAACTCTTTTTTTTTCATGTAAATGTGCTTGCACATCTGGCTGGATCTTTTCCAGGATTATTTTATGTACAATTACTACTGTATGTTTCCCATCTTTGTGAATTTTTATACAAAGAATTGTGATTATTTGTTTTTCTTTTTACCTTTTTTAAATAAGACCCTCTAAACTCTCAATGGGCTTCCTTGGTGGCTCAGCTGGTAAAGAATTCACCTGCAATGCAGGAGACCTGGATTCTATCCCTGGATTGTGAAGATCCCCTGGAGAATGGAAAGTCTACCCACTCCAGTATTCTGGCCTGAAGAATTCTGGGGCTATTCCATGGTGTCACAAAGAGTCGGACACAACTGAGCAACTTTCAGTTTTACTTTCAAACTCTCATTACAGATATGAAATGGTAGATTTCCCAGCCCTGCCCCCTGCCCCACACACACACACATTTAGAGCCTAAGTGACTTAGGAGGCACTTGATATAAGTTAGCTAAATGAGTGAATACATGGGTGAATGAATAAATGAATGAATGAACAAACTGTTGCAGCATCTTCTGTTTTTCAAATTCTTCTCTTGAGTAAATATTAATTATCCTTCCTTCAAACATTATATTGGCTATAATTTAAAATTTTTCACATAAAATACTCATTATTTTTTCTTGTTCATTTAGGGCCTTAAAATTATTTTTATTATCTTGACTCTCAAGTTAATTAATTTCAGCACAAAGTGTAGCAGGCATAAATATCTTTCGGTACTTTTCTATCCCATTTTCCTATTTTTCCTTTGGAATTTCTCAGTCCAAATTATCATTTATTCTGCCTTCCTTTTCACAAGTTGTCCAAATCTATTAATTAAAACCTGTTCTCTTTCCATACCACCATAAATCCAAGGTAAACAAATAAAAGTTTAAAGCTGTTCTAACAAATAGCTTTTGCTGTTAGAGTTGGACACAAGGGCATTAAACTATGAGGAATTATGCATTGATGGCTCAGAGCCTGTTTTCCTCTGGGTGGATATGGGAGCAGTCATCTTGGTATATCATACACTGAACCTGTAAAAATATTAATACCCTCATCAGTGGGACCACAGAGACTTTTTGTCAGGAGTCTAACATCACTAATGTACAGAGAAAATAATAATAGAATCTATGAAATTAACTTTTCTTTTTTCCTAAACCATGCCCCTCCTTATTTTCTTTTTACTGGTCCTCTCAGTCCTCATTCCTTTTCACACATTTTTTCCTTCAACGTGTACACCATGAATTCTAACTTGACTATATATATATTTTTAAACTTCCATATTATTCATCAAATAGAGAAGAAAAGAAGATACAAATGGGAAAACAGTATAAATAAAGCGATAAAGATGGGGAAAAATCTGGATTTAGCAAAATGATAGTATAACTTTGGTAATAGAGTGTGCGTGTGTGTGTGTGTGTGTGTATGTGTGTGTGAAGGAGACTTGTGAGGATCTAGTTATAAGGTAGATTACGTCAATGAGTTTGCTTTTGACCCTGTAGGTGTTGATGAGACACTTAAAGGTTTGTAAGGGGAGCAGTAATATTATTGAGCTTCAGAATCATTATCCAGGCAGCATTAATCAGGTAGATTAGTCAAGTAAATTAATCTGGTAGATTAATCTGGTAATGATGTGTCACGTTGATTGAAAGAGGTAGGCTAGCATCAGAGAGATGGAGAGTTTGCCAAGGTTGAGACTAGGAAGACGAAAGTAGAAGATGGGCACAGACCATTTCTCCCATAGTGCGGTAGTTTTGGAGGGAGAGTATTGAAACTCTGAAATCACTTGAACATTTTCCCATGTCAATAATTAGAGCACTCAGTACTCCCTATGGAGAAGGCAATGGCACCCCACTCCAGTACTCTTGCCTGGAAAATCCCATGGACGGAGGAGCCTGGTGGGCTGCAGTCCATGGGGTCGCCAAGAGTCGGACACGACTGAGCAACTTCACTTTCACTTTTCACTTTCCTGCACTGGAGAAGGAAATGGCAACCCACTCCAGTGTTCTTGCCTGGAGAATCCCAGGGACGGGGAAGCCTGATGGTCTGCCATCTATGGGGTCGCACAGAGTCAGACACGACTGAAGCGACTTAGCGGCAGCAGTATTCCCTATTTGAATTAGAAGATTAATGTAAAATCTTTGCTCCTTTACTTCTAGGTTAACGTTAGCACACATTCGTTCTTCTCACTAAAATGGTTCAGTAAAGAAATCTTCCACTTTCCACACTCTCTTTTGGAGCAATTTTGAAGGGTTCATGTAACACTCCAATAAGACCTTCTAGCTTCACTCATCTCATTCTCTTCTTACACATATAAAGATGCTTTAAGTAGAGATTTTTTTTTTTATTTTCTCACCTTGAGATTTTGTATAGAAACTTCACTCATTTTTCTTTGACCTCTATGAAATTTTTTGTTTCTCATTCTCATTTTTCCGTCTATACTACATTTTAATTCTTCTATGTGTGGGTTTCTGTTATATTCTTTGAGGCCTTTGACTTTCCTTCTTCCTGAAAACATTTGTTATTATCATTTTTAAATATATTACACTATTTTTATATAATAGATTGCAAAACGTTTTAGACACTTAAAGTGAAAAATGGATATCTGTTCCCCTTTTTCATGTCAAGATTATTTCCATTTCTTAATCTGAAAAACTGTTTATTCTTAAAAATCTGGAAAATAATCCCAGATTTGGAAAAATATATTAGCTGCTATTGATTATTTTTTAAAATATAAGATTAAAGGAAGACCTCATCACCTTTGGAACATGCAAACTTTATTCTTTCTTGTCCTTATTCCCACCAAGCCTATGGCTCATTCTTCTCTTTTGTTATGTTTCAAGTTTTTAGCATGCAGGATTTCGTAAGTACTCTTCAATCACTCTTCTTGTAAGTTGATTGTAAACACTTGGTTTCAATATTATTTTTGGTTGCGTTCATTGATATCTTTCTTAAGATGCATCTGAATTCCCTCTCAACACCACTCATCGCGGATATTAGAAAAGACTGGCATCCTTATATAGCTTTTCCTTTCACATTTCTCTTGTGGGGTATTTGCTTTCATAAATCTCATCTTTTGTCTTTCTCATTTTCTAGCAATTCTATAATCACATCTCTCTCCTCACTCCTCAGATCCCATAGACCTTACCAACAACTAAACCACACATGAAATATCTGTATGTCTCATTCTCCCCCTCTTGACTTTTGTGAAGAGCTCTTCACAAAGAATATATTTCCCTGTCTGGATTCAGCTTGTTTATGGTATTTCAACTGAGTAAAATATTGCTACTTTCCGAGCCCAGCACAAGCTCTGGACTCTTTGATTTGGGCATAAATATCACCCGCTATTGACAGAGTCCTGACACCATTTCATTTAATCATCCCAACATCCCTTGTGTAGTAGACCTTGATAACCTTGTTTTACAAATGAGTGCTTTCAGTATGCAAAAAGTCACTCAGAGGAAAAGCAATGAGTAGGATCTGAAACCAATACAGAATTGAAATTTGTTCATTAAAGAGGGTAAGGAGTTTGCCCAATCTCACTCTGCTAGTGATGTCAGAGTTGGCATTTACACCCAGCTCTAGAAGAACTAGAATTGAGAGTTTGAGCCTGAAGTTGGTTAGCAGAGATGTATCTGGAAGAATGAGGACTGTCTGAAGACAAGCCAATTTCAGGCTGCCTCAAAACTGATACAATGATGAGATCAAAGACACAGGAATCCACTATTGTTGAGATTTCTGAGATCAAGAAACTAATTTGTGGATTAGTTTTATTTCCCCCCAAATGTGGGGTTTAGGCCTTGCTCCAATGAATCTGCATATGTTGGTACATTTAGAAAAAAAAATCTGGTCACTACTGACTACCTGTCATTGATGTAACACTCATTTGAGAAGGCTTTTTCCTTGACACTACCTGCCTTCTGTATCTTGCCTAGAATGAAAGTGAGTATAACTCAAATAAGAGCCCTGCAATTATTACAGAAAAATATTAGATATGCTAAAATGAAACTAGATAGTTTTACTTGCTATTATTATAGAATATATATGTAAAATATAAAAATAATACTTTGCCCTCATTCAACTTCTTTTACTCTATGTCTCAAATCCCTGAGTGCAAGTGGTCTCATTAAATTTACCAAACCAATTTAACTCTAACATGTTCTTGAACCCTCTGTCCAAGTCCACTGAGGTTTTCCTGTTACAAATGCTGAACATTACCGTCTGAAATTCTGAGCATTCTACAGATGTTTGACTTTCTATAGATAAAACTTATTTACCTTAGCTATGTACTAAAATAGACAAAATTACCTAAGTAAAAGAAAAACATTACTATGCATACACACCGAAACCAACACACATCCACAAACACTCATACTATACACACATGGTAATAGAGTTCATATATGATGCTTTCAAATTGTGGTGCTGAGGAAGACTCTTGAGAGTCTCCTGGACTGCAAGAAGATCAAACCAGTCAATCCTAAAGGAAATCAACCCTGAATATTCATTGAAAAGACTGATGCTGAAGCTGAAACTCCAATACTTTGGCCACCTGAGGCAAAGAGGTGACTCACTGGAGACGACTTGTTGCTGGGAAAGATAGAAGGCAAAAGGAGAAGAGGGTGGCAGAGGATGAGCCACCATCCTCTGGATAGCATCACCAACTCAACAGACATGCATTTGAGCAAACTCTGGGAGATAGTAAGGATAGGGAAGCCTGGCATGTTGCAGTCCCTGGAGTCGCAAAGTTTCAGACACAACTTAGCTCTGAACAACAGCAATGACTGCATTAATATAGAACAGTTAGACAACGAAGAAGTAATTTTTTTCTCTAGATCTATGGTAACAAATTCTATTGGTTTCTAAAACTTCTATTCATTTAGTCAGCAAATGTTACTCAAATATTTGAGTGCCCATGACTTCTGCTTCCCTGGTGACTCATTGGTAAAGAATTACTTGCTAATGCAGGAGACGTAGGTTCTATCCCTGAGTTAGGCAGATCCCCTAAGAAGGAAATGGCAACCCACTCTAGTATTCTTGCCTGGGAAATCCCATGGTCAGAGGAGCCTGATGGGCCACGTACAGACATAGGGTCGCAAAGAGTTGAACATGATTGAAACTACACAATTTTAGTTTCTCTATTATCCCCTGAAGTAGGAAATGGCAACCCGTTCTAGTTTTATTTCCTGGAACATTCCATGGACAGAGGAGCCTGGCGGGCTACAGTCCATGGGGTCTCAAAGAGTTGCAAACAGCAACATTCTAGAGACTAGGGAGAATATAAACATAAATTATTTATAGCAAGTAAACTAATGCCCAGCTCGTCCTGCTACAGGACGGAGTGTGATAAGCTCCATGAAGATAGGGCCAATGCATGTATTATTTGGCTCTGTGTCGTCAGTGTCTAATATCGTGATGCTAATGTAGATTTAATGCCTATACAATGAAAGAAGAATACCCTTAAGTAATCTGGAAGTTCAAAGGAAAAAGAGATTGCTCCTATCTGGTATGACCCAGGCAAGTTTTCTAGAGGACAAAGTATTTGATCTAAGTATTATGGGTTAGGATGATGGTTTTAAAGGAAAGAGGAATATACCAGGCAGATGAGTAACTCATCTGTAAAAAAAAAAAATTCACACTCTTAAATCTTAGAATATCTATACTATATAATTTTAGTTTCTCTATTACCCCCTGGAGTAGGGCATGGCAACCCACTCTAGTATTCTTGCCTGGAACATTCCATAGACAGAAGAGCCTGGGGGGCTACAGTCTCTGGGATCACAAAGAGTCTGGCATCACTGAACTACTGAGCACCTTCCATTTTACAATTGAGAATAGTAAGCTTAAAAGGGTTCAATAATTTGCCCAAGTAGCAGAACTGGAATTCAAACCCAGATTTCTCTAACTCCAGATCATTGCTTTCTTGTGTGCCATATACCATTAGTTTAGTACGTGGGAAATGCTATAATATATTAGCTAAAATCAGGATCTGTAGCATAGGACTGTGGAGGTTCTAGATTTTGGCTTCACAAATTGTTAGATTTGTGATATTATACCTGTTACTTTTTTATACCTCATCTTTCTCAATTGTAAAACAGGAAAGAATTAATATTAGAACATCACTCCCTACATTATAAGGTTGTGAGATTTAAATGAAATAATACATATGATGTACTTATGAGAATAGCAGGCCCACAGAAAATGCTCATTTAAATTAGTGGGATTCTTTACCATCTGAGCCACTGAGTGACTCTTTCATGTATTAACTATCAGTGAAACTTCAACACAACGGCAATAATTTAGATAATTCAGCAAACAACATCCTTTATTTTCTTTTAGTTAAAAAGAAATCTCTGGAAAACATTGTGTTAGTCACTCAGTCATGTCCAACTCTTTGAGACCTCATGGACTGTAATTTGCCAGACCTCTCTGTCCATGGAATTCTCCGGGCAAGAATACTGGAGTGAGTTGCCATGCCCTTCCAAAGGGGGATCTTCCAGACCCAGGGATAAATCTGGTTCTCCAGCATTGCAGGCAGATTCTTTACTGTTTGAGCTATGCAGTAGTTTATTTGAACGCGAAGGAATATATGCAATAGCAACATGATAACAGAAGTCACTAGAGTTGCATTGCTTTCTGGAAAGACAGCTCTAACTCTGGCAACTTTCCAGAGACTGGTAAATTTGACTGATTAGCACCTTTGTTATCTGTTTCTTTCCTGCTAGTACAAACATCCAGATAAGATGATACATTTCCGTCATTTTACGAACTTACCCATGAGTGTGGGAGATCCATATCTGTACAAGAAGACTTGAGACGGGGGTGGTGAGTGCAGTGGAAACAATTGTCCCACAGTCCAGTCTGGTCAATTTGGAAATCAACGTATGTCCACAACGGGTTTTCTGGAAAAGGTTTCCAGTTGTTCCACATCTGAAATTCCCCTTCATTATGGGATAGCATTTCTGCCCAGCTGCATCCATTTGAAGCACTGGATCGAGCCAATGATGGAGAAATAGAATCCAGTCTAATTTCCATTCCTTCCTTCCCCCTTGCATTAACATTAACTTTCTTTTCTTGGCTTTTGGCTAATTTCATACAGGAAATCAATGTTTCATCTTCATCTTCTGAATGATAAAGAAAAATAGGTTAAAGAGGTAAGTCTGTCAAATAATTTTGCACATGTAGAAATTATGACTATTATAATTCCCTTTATATAATAGAAATGAATGAACATCACAGGTTAAACCAGGAAGTCATATAATTTTACAAAATAATTTTAAATTAGCATTTCTTTAAAGAGTATGTCTTTGGTATATTAAGTGATTTGTTTTGTAAAAACGGATTTACCTAACTTTTTTTTGAAGTTGTGTATAAAGATGAAAGCCAGTTTGACTGGAATCCATGTGGAAATAGTGTACTGAAAGATACTTTAGAAAAATAACAAGTTAAAAAAAATCCTCATATTTTATAAACATGATATGGTGTATTTTTATTCTTAAGTATTTTTTTTAATTTTTTGAGGTCACACGTATAAGACATATAAAGAAACAAATCAGATTTTTGTCTTAATTAAAAGAATGAAATCTCAGTAGAGATTTTCTGAAGTTCTCTTGATAACCTAAAATTCTCTAACTTAATATCAATCTGCAAAGAGATTTATGCATGATGTGTTTCTCATAATGAAATATTTTGGAAAAGAGAGAACAAGACTGAGAAAACAGAGAACAGTATATCTTTGGTCCCATAAAGTTGATCAGTAAGACCTATTTTACATGTACTGTAAGGTGTGATGAGATTTTTGGTAATGTATAAAAATTTATAGGAAATAGAAATATATATAACCCTTAGTAAATTACACCATTCATTGACTCTATTTAAGTTCAAATGTTTAGTGAGTGTAAACACAAGATTATGATTAATAGGGCATTCTTGTAAATAAATAAATGAAAGTCAAAGTTGCATGACCTGCCAGTGGCATTCACATCAAAACTGAATTGGGCTGCTTTGTGAGGGCAAGGAATGCAAAAAGTGGACAATGCGGGTCCTTATCATCTTGCTGAGCTTTACCTATAGCTTTCTCTTACTCTACCCCGAGTCTGATTCTGAAGAAGAGAGATGGAGTGGCACAGATACTAAGTGAAATTCAGGAACAGTGTGAGGATATTTGTTTCACAAATACCTTGGCAATAAGAAAAAGCCCTCAATATTTAATAATTTTAAGACCTTATCAAAATGTTCTTCATTAATATATACTATCTGAATTCTTCCTTAAGACATTTTTTATCAGCTCATTGAGGTTTTTAAATTATTTTTATTGGAATATAGTTGCTTTACAATGGTATGTTAGTTTCTATTGTATAGCAAAGTGAATCAGACATACATATACACATATCTTCTCCCTTTTGGACTTCCTTCCCATTCACTGAAAAGCAGAAATAGACACATGTTGAGAATAAATATATGGATACCAAGGGGTAAGGCAGGGCACAGGGAAAGAAACTGAGAGATTAGATGGACACATATACACTACTGATACAATATATAAAAGAGGTAAATAATGAGATCATTAAGTTCTTACTTACGGAGGTTTATTGATGTAGGTTTCATCTCATTCAGACTGGGCACTCTTGCTTTCTTGGTCCAAACCAGTTTCTGCAATCTCTTTAATGTCCCTATGGATTCCACTGGGTCATCACCTGATTTTACAGACTAGCACAAACATAGCTCAGGGTAAAGAAAAATCTCCACCAAAAAAATATATAAAACGTGTCGAGGTCATAAATGTAGGGAAATTCATAATGTGACCTTAACCTGTACCCTGAGACAATTGAAGCGATATCTTGAAATGGCACCACATTTTGGAGGTTCAAATTTATAAAATGCATTACAGCTGGCCAATCATAATAAAGCAGAACTTTATTTTTTTTACCATTTCTTTTCTTTTTACATCAAAATGTAACAAAATGGATTGAATCCAGAGCCATCTATAAAGGAGGTACCCCTGCTCAATGTGAAATGGTGAAAAAAAACAAGCCTTTTGTAGCATAACATAGATGGAAACAGAAATTGAAAGGTGCTATTTACGTATGTTGGAATAGACTGATGGTGTTCAAAAAAAAAAAAAAGCGTTATTCAAATTTTCTTCATTTTTCCTTAGAAATTTCTGGTAAAACAGCATTTAACTTCTACTAAAATATTTTCAAACAATATACTTTTTTAAAAAATAGCCTCTTGTTTTCTAGAAGATACACAATGAGAAAAGAAAAAACAGGCATCATATTCTATATTATGTTTTAGCAAATAAGCGTCATTGGCTTATTGTGGGAAAAAATGTGTAAAAGAATTAACATTGCTTTAAAGACAAAGTGTTTTGGAAGATGCACAAATATTTGTCACTAGTTGAATGTTGATTAATTTGCATTTACACTGATTTTACTTATTATTTTTAAGATACTGCTCTCTTAAAGACTGCAAAATATTTTGGCAATTAATACTTTACATGCTAAATGCTATACTAGTGGGTAAAATAATTGCATTCTGTTGTATTAATAAGATAAGAAGTAATACATAGAGGAATACATCTTTTTCATCCAGAAAACTCAGGATTCAGAAATATTTCTCTGCCTGCTTCTCCCTCATTTCTTTCCATCGGACAGCTGATAAATGACATCCAAACAGGTACTGCAATTTTCAAAAGGCGAATGATTTGCTTCCTCATTAATGTTTGGATGAGACACATTTGTAACAGTGCTTCCCATCCTTTGACACAGACTATAAGCCCAAAGAAATGTTTGGAAGAAAAAGGTCTCTGGCATGCAAATATTTCCAATTATTAAATTTAGTTCTTATTCTTGATCTTTAAGAATGACTTTGAACAACCAACATAAACTTGATGTTCTGTCTCTGCATGATAATACCTAAGTAAGAACCGTGATGTTTTGTCAGAGAAAGCCGTACCTATTTGCATCAAGTAAATGAAAGAAAATACTGAATCCTCTTAATCTTTCAGAGAGGACTGTGATGAGATTTTCTTAGATATGCAAAATCTTTCTTCTTTTTCCAAAGGTCATGCTCAGCTCACCACAATTTCTGTTGCTATTTTTTCTTTGTATAATTTTCCCTAGTATTCCTTTTCAGTACTTTCTGAGTTGCTCAGTTTTATGCTGCGGCTGCTATTCAGTCACTTCAGTCGTGTCTGACTCTTTATGACGCTATGGATTGTAGCCTGCCAGACTCCTTTGTCCATGGGATTCTCCAGGCAAGAATACTGCAGTAGGTTGCCATGCCCTCCTCCAAGAGATATTCCTGACCCAGGGATGGAAGCCCCATCTGGAAGCCCCATCTCTTGCCTCCCTCATTGCAGGCAGATTCTTTAGCGCTGAGCCACCAGGGAAGTCCACTTGGTTTTATAGGTCTACTACAAGTCAGGAAGAGGCATTTTCTAATCTTTAGTCCCTTCCAGAAATGAACTGGAGTAATGGGCTGGCATGGCACAACCACTGAGCACGATATTTTGGTTTGTTGTTGTACTTATTTTCTTACGGCAACCTCGTCCTCCCACAGACAAAGCCTAATGTCTCCACTGAAACACTGGCATCAGAAATAAACTTTTCTCTCCTCCTTCTTTGTGAAAAAGACTTACACTTGATTTGGGGAAAAATGTTAAGATACCATGGTAACTGAATTCTATGTTAACAATTGTGCCTAGGAGAAATGGAAGCATTTGAATAGTGTCTAAATTCAAAAGAGTGAGTTCCATGGCCTAGAGGTGTTCAACCAAACAGACCCCTTATTATTTTGTTTATACTCTAACATAGCTTTTTAAAAGCACAGTGTTGTTAACTTTTTTAAAAATTTTATTTTTAAACTTTACAATATTGTATTAGTTTTGCCAAATATTGAAATGAATCCACCACAGGTATACATGTGTTCCTTTATTCACTCACTCATTTTTGAGTTATTACATTTCATTCATTTTTGTGCATAGCAATAAATGTTTGTAAATATAAATACATTCTTGATTTCATATATGTGTTTTATCTATGAAATGGATTATCCATAATAAATTTATTATATTAGTCTGGCTACTTTCTAAATGCAAAGTACTTCTGAGAAACCTTCTCCTGCTATTAGATAGCATATATACCTAATGGATGAAAGTTAGAGTTAATATTATTATAAGAGATATGGAATCATTAAGATCATCTATTAAAATAAATTATCTATAATTTTTAAATAATGTTATTCACTACGATCTTCCAATCAATCACTTGTATATCTGTATTGAATTTGATTAAAATTTTAATAATGTGGCTTTTAATTTCTAGATGTTTTCTAAGAAGACTGACCTGTAAATTAAACTTACCATTCAGCAAACTTTTATTGCACACCTACGTGTGCCAAGCACTATCATACATTCTGGAGATATGGCATGGAGCAAGTAAGATGGGATCCCTGCTTTCACAGAGCCTATATTCTAGAGAGAAGTGACATGCCATTAACATATAAACAAGTACATGAACAGTAAAATGTGGCACAAGAAGTGCTGTGGCAAGAATTCTCAGGGCGATGGCTTGGGGATAGGGGTGTTACTAATTTATAGTAGGTGATCAGAAGGGTTTCACTGAGGAAACAAATGGAGGTTTGAATGAAAAGAAGGAACCAGACGTGAAAATTTGGAGATCATTTTGGATTCAGTGGATATTCAGGAACAACATCTCAGCTGAAACTTGAATTATGGAAAAGAGTGAGTCAGGGAAACAGCAGAGGGAAGAGAATTCCTGGAAGAGGACGCAGATTGTGCAAAGATTGTAAACTGGAAATCATGGGAGAATTCTTAGTGTATGAGAAAGGAAATGAGGGAAGGGAAGAATGGCACAAGATAAAGCCAGAGATTTAACTAGGAGGCTTTTTTAGAGCAGGCTGGGGAATATGTATTTTATTCTAACCAGATGAATGACACAAGTTGGTTTATATTTTCATTCATCTTCCCTCTTTATTGAATTTTGATCATCTTCTTTTTTAAAAGATGTTTCCCAATAGCCTTTACAGGTGTTCTGATCTCATCCATCTTTAATTCACCATCTTTTATATACCACTCTCTACTCCCTTTCCTAGGCATGCTTCTCAAAAAATTTAACTATATGCTTTCTTTAATCTTTTTAATTTCTCATCCTTTCAACCCACCTCATGTACTCATCAATCAACTTTTGTCTCTCCTATTGCATTTAAATTGCTTTTGTGGTCCAATGAACTCCACGAACTCATTACTATCTGATATTCAGCAATATTGACCACGATGACCTTCAGGCAACATTGTTTTTGCTTGGCTTCTGTGACATCATGTTCCTGGATTTCCTTGCACCTTTTTTGGCTGTTCTCTTATATGCTGACACCTCTTTTTCTCTCAAAATTAAATTCCTTTAGAACTAGCTCTGGATTTTCATATAATATTGCATCATTTTTTTTCAACTACACACACACACACACACACACACGGCTTTTAATAGAAAGTATATGCTGAGGATTCCCAATTTATTTTTGTAGGACTTTCTTCAGAGCTTCACACTCAACATATCCAAATTTCCATTTCAAATGATTTATAAGCATGATCATGACTGTCCTCTAGCCTCCTCCAGACCTGTTTCTCATCTGGTCTTCTTCAACTCCCTGAATACCATCTTCATCCATCCTTTTGCACATTCCATAAATCAGATTATCACCTTTCTTATTTACCTCTCCTCGGTTTACTTGTATTTATCCCATTACTGAGGTTGGTTTATTCTCAAAAATGTATCTTGAATCTCTTTCCTTTTTCCATTTCCACTGTTCTCATCCATGTTTAATTTTCTCTTATTGACACTATTGGCAAGTCTCCAGCTGGTTTTCTTTTTTTTTTTCTAATTTTATTTTATTTTTAAACTTTACATAATTGTATTAGTTTTGCCAAATATCAAAATGAATCCATCACAGGTATACATGTGTTCCCCATCCCGAACCCCTCCTCCCCTCCTCCCCTCCCCCATACCATCCCTCTGGGCCGTCCCAGTGCACCAGCCCCAAGCATCCAGCATCGTGCATCGAACCTGGACTGGCAACTCGTTTCCTACATGATATTTTACATGTTTCAATGCCATTCTCCCAAATCTTCCCACCCTCTCCCTCTCCCACAGAGTCCATAAGACTGTTCTATACATCAGTGTCTCTTTTGCTGTCTCGTACACCAGGTTATTGTTACCATCTTTCTAAATTCCAGCTGGTTTTCTTTTAGTCTTTGTACCCACCCCATTTAGTTGTGGGCTTCCCTGGTGGCTTGGTTGGTAAAGAGACCACCTGCAACGAAGGAGACATGGGTGTGATCCCTGGGTCAGGAAGATGCCCTGAAGGAGGGCATGGCAACCCACTCCATTATTCTTGCCTTGAGAATCCCATGTACAGAGGAGCCTGGTGGGCTATAGTCGATAGGGTCGCACAGAATTGGCCACAACTGAAGCAACTTAGCATGCACGCACACACCCCTTCAGTTGATTTATAATATAATGTTAGAGTTCCCTCTGAAAAATGTAAATCTGGTGATATTACTACCTTAAATTACTTCAGAAATCCCAAATATTCTCTTAATAAGGTCTATAATACTTAACTGGATCTATGAGGGCCAAGTCTTTAGGGTCCCCTCTGGCTCACACGGTGCAGACCTCTAGGTTCCCAAACTACACAATTCTCCTTTCTCAAGTATTTTATATCTGCTGTTCCTTCTACCTTGAATGCTCATTCTCCTTCTCTTGACCTGATTAATTCCTTCCTACTCATCCCTGGAACCTCAGTCTAATGTCATTTTTTTTTTCCCCAGAGATTGATCCTGACTCCCAAGTCCAAATTAGGTCCCCATTCTTCTTCTTCTTGTTTTTCACTGCAATTTCAAGATTATGTAATTGTGTCATCATTGGCTAAATGTCTTTCTTCTTCAGCAGGCTCTAAACTGAAGGACGGCAGGAACCATATCCTTCTGTACAGGTATCATGCAGCATCCTTAGTATCCGTAATATTGACAGTTAGTACTCCATATGAAGTAGTTAAAATAATAACATGATGAGTAAATGGATGAAGATTTGATTTGGTAAAATCTACCTATTTCTTTAAAATGTAAAGAATAATGCAAAAAACAGAATGAGGAATCAAGAAATTAGGGGAAATTTTAAAATTATTGTATTTAATTTACAGTAATTATATGTGAATATAAATTAAATATTTCATACATGTATTTTAATATGTATATGCTATATCTTTCGGGCTTCCCAAGTGGCTCCATGGGAAAAGAATCCACCTGCAATGCAGGAGACACAGGAGCTGTTGGGTTCGATCCCTGGGTTGGGAAGATCCCCCTGGAGGAGGGCATGGCAATCCACTCCAGTATTCTTGCCTGGAGATTCCCACGGACAGAGGAGCCTGGCTACAGTCCATAGGGTTGAAAGCAGTTGGACATGGCTGAAGCAACTGAGCACACACATACTATATCTTTTATATATAAATGTGCATATCTTTTAGTTCACTTGGCTCACATTCCTTAAATAATGTAAAATTTTTGTTACAAGTGTTAGATTAAATGCACCTCATTTTCTGACACTCTGCTTGACTATTAGTATGACAGAATAATTTTTAGAAAATAGCATCAGTGAATTATTGAACTAGATTAGTCCTACAATCATATTTTATGGGCCAGGATGGAACTTACGGAACATCTAGTCTACCAGCCTATTTAAAAAATGGGAAAACCCAGAGAAGTTAAGTGGCTTATCCAGGGAAAGATAATTCATTAATAACAGAGCTAGGATGAGAATCAAGTATTCTGACTTCTAATCCAATGTTCTATCTCACAAGAATTTTAGGAGCCAACATAATTACTAGTTATCTGGTGTTGACAATCGAATTTAAGATCAATCAAATTCCAGCTTTTGATTTATAAGTTAAATATGGTTCTCCAATATAGAGGATAAGTATCAGGTACACACTTAAATTTATAGGCCTATCCAAATATACATACATATATATTGTATCTTCTTATATATATCTTTATATATAATATATATGAATATTTAATGTTTCATATGCATACACACATATGTTCTCTTTTGTATGTATATTTTGCTCCAAAGGAATTTAAATATCTTCCAATTGTATCCCCTTATTTGTACACAGGAGAAATTTGGGCTTTTGGAGGCTAAATAAATCCAAATCATTTAACTGTTTGAATTATGTTCTCTCCCTACTAAGGAAAAGGAAGTTGGAAAGTAACATGATAGACCTTGAAGAAAAGTAATTTCCTTTTGTTCTTTTTTTGTTCTTAATTTCTGATTTAGAAAAAGTTTCCTCTCTGGTAAACTCTTTAGCAAGTATTCAAATGGAAAAAGCCAGATCACCTGATATGTATATCACAAAATTTCTTCAAGAGAGGAAACAGAGGTTTTTTAAAAAAAATATTTCCTTGGTTTATTTTAAAAGGAAGCTGTAATGAGCACCCTGAAGTGAAACTTCAAGTATTTTCATGTATTTTGCATGAAACAGAAAACAGTTTCTCTGTTTTGTAGTCTTATGACTCTTCACTTAGTTACAAGATTTACAAGTTCTTAAGACTTTGCAGAAGAGTTATTTTAATGCTCACAAAACACTCTTAAGGGAAAAATCAGAATGCAACTTTGTATAAAAAGTGTAAATACCACTTAAGTGGCTCCTTTATTCTTTATATACCATGAATTTTCCATGTTTTCTACAATGAAGATATATTACTTCTATAATTGGGAGACATTCTATCATTTAAGAATACAGGTTCTTTTAAATTAAATCTATTTCTGCCAAAACTAGATCCCCATTGTCTTTTATATGAGAGTCGGACACGACTGAAGTGACTTAGCAGCAGCAGCATGACCTAAAATAAACTCTAAAAGGATAATTTGTAAGATCCAATGATCAATTAACATTTAGTAACTCATTGGAGAGCAATAAAACCAAGAGGATTATGAACTAGGATCAATCAATCCAAACACATGAAAATAAACAAGTTTTCTTTTAGAGGCTTATTTTACTGCTTCCTTGAAACTGCAACTAACTAAAAAGACAGTTTGAAAATTCATTTATGCAAATGAAATATTGATTGAAGAAATAATTAGTGGAAAAATTGCCAAGTTGATGTTAGAGTACTTGCTGCTGCTGCTGCTAAGTCGCTTCAGTCGTGTCTGACTCTGTGCGACCCCATAGACGGCAGCCCACCAGGCTCCGCTGTCCCTGGGATTCTCCAGGCAAGAACACTGGAGTGGGTTGCCATTTCCTTCTCCAATGCATGAAAGTGAAAAGTGAAAGGGAAGTCGCTCAGTCATGTCCGACTCTTTGCGACCCCATGGATTGCAGCCTACCAGGCTCCTCCATCCATGGGATTTTCCAGGCAAGAGTACTGGGGTGGGTTGCCATTATATAATCACAAAAAGTATTATTTCTGTGATAGAAGTTAAATGAACACTAACTGTATCAGCATTTAAAATAGTGTTTAGCACAATAAAAATGTCATTGAATGAATAGGCAGTTGAATACATTCATTAATGAAATGGAATATATTCTCCTAGAAGGTTTAAAAAGTATTTATTTATTCATTCAACACACATTTACTGAACATCTAACCTGTGGGAGAGGTTTCCCTGATAGGTTAGTTGGTAAAGAATCCACCTGCAATGCAGGAGACCCCAGTTCAATTCCTGGGTCAGGAAGATCCTCTGGAGAAGGGCTAGGCTAACCACTCCAGTATTCTTGGGCTTCCCTTATGGCTCAGCTGGTAAAGAATCTGCCTGCCATGCAGGAGACCTGGGTTCTATCCCTGGGTTGGGAAGATCCCCTGGAGAAGGGAAAGGCTACCCACTCCAGTATTCTGGCCTGCAGAAGTCCATGGACTGTATAGATCATGGGGTTGCAAAGAATTGGACATGACTGAGCAACTTTCACTTTCACTAACCTGTGGGAGATGCAAAAGAGAATAAAACAGTCTGTCTTGTGGTGCTCATTTCTTACTATGAGTGATTTTGAAAACCAGTCATCTAAGTTTTTGTGTCTGTCCCCTCCACTGAAAGGTGTGATCTTTGGAGTTCCAGAGCTATTTTGTACATCTCAACCAGGGTCTTTAACATGCTCAATACATGGGAACTGAAGAGCTGGTCAAAAACACATCTGGAGGAAAAGGCATGTCATATGAAAGATACAAATAAAATGTTATGGTTATTCACAGGAAAGAAAGATTGCACTGGGTAAGATGGGGAAAGGAAATGCAGGCATTTGAACAGCTAAGCAGTGTAATTTACCATGTCTAATATATCCCTTTTTGTAACAGTCTTTTCCCACTAAATAAAGATAAATCACTTACTGAAGTTCTAATACAGGTTTCTGACTCCTCTTCCTTACAATTACAAAACGTATTATTTCTGTGATAGAAGTTAAAATCAAGCAGATTTGGGGAGGCATAATTCTGATCCTGGAATAATGTGCCAGCTAAGCTCTATTTCCCAAGGATCACAGAAGTTACCAGTTCGTGGCCATCTCTCCCCATTTCTGTATGAACAGCCAAAAATGTTCTTTGCTCATTGACCCATAGGCTGGGGTCAGTCTTTTACTGTGGAGGCGCTGCCAAGTCAGCTGGAAGCTGCCAGGATTACACAAGTCAGAGATGCAAATAGGGTTGTGTTGGTTTAAGGGGAAAGGCTGCAGAAACAATATCTTTCTTACATCCACATAATATCCTCTGCTTTGAAATTTTGAAGAAGTTTCTGAAACTCATCATAAAAATATTTTTGAGGGTTGACCTCAAAATGACCAAAAAATGTGAATGATGGACTCTGTGGGAGAGGGAGAGGGTGGGAAGATTTGGGAGAATGGCATTGAAACATGTAAAATATCATGTATGAAACGAGATGCCAGTCCAGGTTCGATGCAGGATACTGGATGCTTGGGGCTAGAGCACTGGGACGACCCAGAGGGATGGTATGGGGAAGGAGGAGGGAGGAGGGTTCAGGATGGGAAACACATGTATACCTGTGGTGGATTCATTTTGATATTTGGCAAAACTAATACAATTATGTAAAGTTTAAAAATAAAATAAAATTAAAAAAAAGAAGAAATTTAAGAATCAGCATACAAATTAATGGACTTCCAGGTGGCATGAGTGTAAAGATCCTACCTGCCAATGCAGAAGACATAAGAGACTCAGGTTCAATCCCTGAGTCGGGAAGATCCCTTGGAGGAGGAAAGGCCAACCCACTCCAGTATTCTTGCCTGGAGAATCCTGAGGACAGAGGAGCCTGGTGGACTACAATCCACAGGGTTGAAAAAATTGGATATGACTGAAGTGACATAGCATACACGCATATAAATTAATAAATTTTTATTAAGCACCTGTTGAATTCCTAGCAATATAAGGACTTATGGGTATAGGGAATTACATAGAAAAAATACACCTGTTGTATGTAGGAGTTATAATTTAACATAAACAACACATAAATGAAAATGTCTGGAAAACCTAGTTTAATAGGACTAGACTTGATCTGCAGATAAGTGGCTGCTCTGTTGCAATGCTCTGCTTTTTGACCAGCCACGTGCACTTGAGCAAGCCACTTCACTTCCCTATGCATCTACAAAATGAGGAGCTGGAACACAGGAAATTGTTGATGCTGAAATAGATTATAGAAGTATCCCTTTTGTTACCTTATATAAACTCGTGGACCTCAGAAGAGTATAAGGAAAAAATGGGATTGGGCTCTTATTAATTGTGGATGATTAGCTTTTGAAAAAGAGTTTGAGGACTTCTCTGGTGGTCCAGTGGTTAAGAATCCACTTTGTAATGCAAGGGATAGGGGTTCAATCTCTAGTGTAGGAACTAAGATCCCACATGCTGCAGAGCAACTAAGCCTGTGCACTGTACCACCGAGCCCGTGTCTGCAACTAGAGTCTTCTTCACACTGCAAGAAAGATCCTTTATGACACAATCAAAGTCCTGCATGCTGCAACTAAGACCCAAATACAACCAAATAAATAAATAAATATCAAAAAAGAAGAAGTTTTTGTATTTATTTAGTCCAATACATTAAGAGTGAGAAACTGAGGCACAGAAATATGAATTTAATAGCTTAAGAGCCAAGTCAGTGGTAGCTCCAGGTCTTTTGATCTAGTTCTTTCGCTTCTGTTTCTAATGATTTCTTACTCCTCCCAAACACATAGCCTTCTTTTCATCTGGGAAGTCCTTCCAGTATTCATTGAGATTCAGTTGTTTTTTCCCCACAGCTCTTTGCTATTTTAACTAGTCATTAAAAACTTAGAAGGCATGGAAAACAGCAAAGGTAAGGTACAGTAATTTTTTCAGGGAACAGAATATTTAAATAGTTATTTTTTTATCACCTCTTCCTACCTAGCATAACTATTCCTTAAGCAAGAATCTCTATTAAGATTATTATTGAAACTTCAATGTTAATATGTTAATTATCTTTGGGAAGAGAGGGCCATGAATGGAGATATCTTGAAACTGGGCTTCTCTCATAGCTCAGTTGGTAAAGAATCCTCCTGCATTGCAGGAGACCCTGGTTCACTCCCTGGGTTGGGAAGATACCCTAGAGAAAGGAAAGGCAAAAAAAAAAAAAAAATGCTGGAAAACACTCAATATTCTGGCCCAGAGAATTCCATGGACTATACAGTCATTGGCAAAGAGTCAGACATGACTGAGAAACTTTCGCTTTCACTGTATTTGTACCTATATAAAGAAACATGATTTTTTTGTAGATGGTTACATTCCATAGAATCTTAAGCTTATATTGCATTCTGAGAAATAATGATTAAATAAAGTTGTATAATTTATCTTACAGCCTTCCCAATCTAGAAAAAGAACTTCAAAAAGGACTTACAGTCTACTCAAGCCCGTAATACTTCAAGACTTGCTGCTGTACATGAGTGTCCTGGAGATTTTCCACACCTGCTATAAAACATTTTCTTTCCCTGAACCTTTGTTTAGCAATAGCTCAACCAGGAAAGGAAGGTGGTTCATGTGATCTGAAGATTTCAGTGTCATAAGAGAGAACCGGCATACAAAGGATGCCAGTTATACTTTATAACACTAAAATATTTTCCATGCCCTAGGAGAAATTGCTAAATTTTAAGGACTTTTTTAATATGAAAAACTCATCCTTCTTTGAAGGAAATGCTTTATGTTTCTCTTAGGTCAGGAAATTTCTCAATAAGGACAAGTCATTTTATGTTCTCTAAAAACGTTTCCATGTGGCAGCTGAAAACCAATGTAACAAAGAACTATAGAACACAGTGCTTATGGCATTAACATTTTGGGGAAAGAGAAAAACCACTTAAATAGAACACAGTAGGCTTAATGTGTTTTTGACAGAGAGATAGACTTCAGTATTCAAAGGTCACCCTCTTTAATGTTAAAAAAAAGAAAAGATTGATGTTGACGTTCTTTAAAAAAAAAAACTGTACAAAGGTATCAGCATAATTGGGAAAGGATTCATTTTCTCAACCATGATTATCATATTACCAAAGTACACTAATTTCTGTTTCACCATAATTTCATCTCCACATACATTATACAAAGATGAATATGTATGTTCATGCATGCTTCAGTCATGTTTGACTCTTTGCAATCCCATGGACAGAGGACCCAGGTGGGCTCCAGTCCATGGGAGTCTCCAGGCAAGAATGGAGTGGGTCGCCATGCCCTCCTCCAGGGGATCTTCCCAACCCAGGGATCGAACCTGCGTCTCTGTGTCTCCTACACTGGCAGGTTCTTTACCACTAGCACCATCCAACCAAACACAGGTTTGGTCCCTGGCATTAAAAACAATTTTTGTCTGGGACACCACAAGACTGCAGCAAAAGGCACTGGATAGAATTTATAACAGAAAATAGACACGAATTTCAGTCTTTCTGTCAGATTAAGAGGAGTTTAGGGAGAGGACATAAATGTTCATTGAACATTTTTAGGGGTAGTATACATATGCTGCTTCATTTAACATTTTTAACAATCATAAGAAGTTTTTCTTTCATCATTTTACACATAAGGGAACTGAAGCATAGAGAGTTTAAACAAGTCCAAAGTCAAGAGTTATGACTCAAATAAAGGCAAAGCAAGTTTGGTTACTATACAGTTCAAAGCTAGGCAGAAGTCCCACAAGGTCTAGTCTAGGACCAAGAGGCAAAAAGTGGAAACCGACAGTGTAGCTGAAGTGACTGAAACCAGTGCTGAGGGACTGGATTTTATTCTGCCACTGAGTGCAGAGTGTGTGTGCTAGGTCATTTCAGTCATATCCAACTCTTTATAACCCCATGGACTGTAGTCCGCCAGGCTCCTCTGTTCATGGAATTCTCCAGGCAAGAATACTGTAGTGTGTTGCCATGCCCTCCTCCAAGGGCTCTTCCCAACCCAGGGACCAAACCAGTGTTTCTTATGTCTCCTTCATTGGCAGGAGGGTTCTTTACAGTGCTACCTGGGAAGCCCACAGATTTTTAAAGAATTAGGCCCATGTTTTCAGGTTTGTGTTTCATTTTAAAGACATCAACTAGCTTGGCACAGTTTAAATTACCAGGATGTGTTTACTATCCATTTTAAAAATTATACAATTCTTTTAAAAATTGAAATAATACTAAGAAATACACAAATAATTCCTATCAACCTTTTGAAATGATCAAGAAGTGAAAACTCCCTTAGGTATTTAGAATTAGAACTTGGCTAGATAAGATAGCTTGTTCATATTTTTTTTTAACTTTACAACATAATATTGGTTTTGCCATATATCAATATGAACCCACCACAGGTATACATGTGTTCCCCATCCTGAACCCTCCTCCTTCCTCCCTCCCCATACCATCCCTCTGTGTGGTCCCAGTGCATCAGCCCCAAGCATCCGTATCGTGCATCGAACCTGGACTGGCGACTCGTTTCATACATGATATTATACATGTTTCAATGCCATTCTCCCAAATCATCCCACCCTCTCCCTCTCCCATTTGTTACTACTAGTTATTTCCTTTTCTGTGAATAAACTAAAGTTAAAATGAGAGTCACTTAAGCTCTTTTCCTTGCTTTAAAAGGGACAATAGATAGATAGATAGACAGATCTAGAGACAGATAAAGTATAACTGGATACTGATACAATATCTAGTCTGATTTTAATTTACCAGTGACAAAGATGTGTATTTCATAACATTCCATGTTCTTTGAATACCAATTAAAGTCACTCTTTAAAGTCTTACATTTTTTAAAAAAAAGAGGTTATATTTTATTCTCACTTCAAAATAGAGTTCTATATACTATTTGCTAAAAGAGTTGTAATCTCACTCATGGGATACAGAAATCCTCCTTCACCTGTCCACTTATAGCTTCAAAATATTATTAGGGTAGCTCTGGTGCTTTTAAAATATGCCCACAAATTGTTTTTACTGCTCTCTTCAAGAGATGGGTCACAATGTTCCTCCCTTTAGTTTGAGTTGGATTTAATAATTTGCTCTCAACAAATAAAATAAGGTGGACATGATGGTGTATGACTTCTGAGAATCGATCTTAGAAGGCACTTCAGTTTCCTTCTTACTCTGTTTCTTGGATAACACTCTGGGGGAAGCCAAATTCCATGCTGCAGACACTCAAGCAGCCCCAAAGGCTAACCTGATGAGAGTCTGATTCCTCCAACCACCCCTGCCCCCAGCCCCTGCAAGGAGCTGAGGCCCCTGACTGCAGCCATGAGAGGGAGTTTGGAAGCAGTTTCTTCAGCGATAGGCAGACTTCAGGCGGCATTTTAATTGCAACTTCATGAGAGACCCTGAGATAGATTCACCCAGCTTGCTGCTGCTGCTGCTGCTAAGTCGCTTCAGTCATGTCCGGCTCTGTGCGACCCCATAGACAGCAGCCCACCAGGCTCTGCCTTTCCTGGGATTCTCCAGGCAAGAATACTGGAGTGGGTTGCCATTTCCTTCTCCATTGCGTGAAAGTGAAAAGTGAAAGTGAAGTCGCTCGGTCGCGAGCACTCCCAAATGCCTAACTCACAGAAACTGTGATATAATAAAAGTTTGTTGTTTTAAGACCCTGATTTAGGGGTAGTTTGTTATGTAGCAACAGATAACTGGCCTTCTTTTCTGGCTCAGTGGGTAAAAAATCTGCCTGCAGTGCAGGAGACAGAGGACCTACAAATTTAAATCCCTGGTTTGGGAAGATCCCGTGAAGAAGGAAATGGAAAATATTCTTGCTTGGAGAATCCCATGGACAGAGGAGCCTGGCAGGCTATAGTCCATAGGGTCCCAAAGAGTCAAACATAACTGAGCGACTAAGCATGCAAAGCATGGACAACAGATAACTAATACAATAGCTAATGGTATAGAGAAGAAAGTACTTAAAAATAAGAGCAATGTACAGCATTAGTAGATTATCTTTAAATGATCACATCGTACATAAAGACTATTTTTTAACTGACACTTTCAGGTACTATTTGAACAGTGTTATCTGGGCCTCTTTCCACCACCCCCGCCCCCGCCTTATGATTTGTTCACAATTTTGCTTAGAACCAGAAAAAATTTGTCTGATGAAACCTAATAAGAGACCTGCCTCTGCTGCTTGTTAACGAGATCATAGCATAACCTTAAAGTTCTTCTCTACTCACCTGGTGCCATGACCTCAGTAAAACTCACCAAAAAGTAATTTTACCTTGATCTAATCTACATAACTTTCCCAGCAATGGTGTGCTGTATTGGATGCAGTTTTAATTGTATATGTAGCCAACGAACTGTATGCAGTCAATTGATTTTTTTGTTATTAATCTCATTTTCATTTTACAGACTAAATGACTAACTCAACTCTACTGCTGCTACTGCTAAGTCACTTCAGTTGTGTCCGACTCTGTGTGACCCCATAGACGGCAGCCCACCAGGCTCCCCCGTCCCTGAGATTCTCCAGGCAAGAACACTGGAGTGGGTTGCCATTTCCTTCTCCAATGCATGAAAGTGAAAAGTGAAAGTGAAGTCGCTCAGTCGTGTCCGACCCTCAGCGACCCCATGGATTGCAGCCTACCAGGCTCCTCCATCCATGGGGTTTTCCAGGCAGGAGTACTGGAGTGGGGTGCCATTGCCTTCTGGAACTCAACTCTAGGTGTTGCTTATACTGCTTGAGAATTGAAGGAGGCTAATCTAATTGTACAATCAGAGCTGAGTCTAGATGTCATCCAACTCTATGAGCACAGTTTGGTCTAATGTCTTAGGTCAATTAGGATTCAGCATTAACAGAAGTTAACAGTTTTAAAAACAAAGTATATCAGTTAGGAATATACTCAGCTTTGAGGAATAGAAAACCAAGAATAGTGGCTTAAACAAGTATGGGACTTACATTTCCACACAACAAGAAGTCCAGATATAGGTGGCCCAGTGTTGATGCTGTTACTCAAGAATGTCATTGATGAATAAAGTCCATGTATTTGCCTGCTTCATCATCGTTGACACATGCCTTCGCCCTTATAGTTGCAAGACAGTTGCTAGCTCACCAGAAATCAAGTCCCAGCTCCAGGGAGGGAGAAGGGCAAAGGACAAAGCTGTCTCCTCATGAAGCTTTGCTTTTATTTTTTTCAAAAAAGATATAGAAAAAAAAATGTAGGAATATCAAGAGAGGATGGGGAAGGGATAAATGGAGGTTGGGATTGACATATATATACTGATATGTATAAAGTAGATAACTGATGAGAACCTACTCTATTGCACAGTGTGGGGGGAGAAAGTTAGATCTGTTTGTAGGACATATATTAAGTTAACCTTAAAAATACATTCCAATATACAGTGAAAAGTGAAAGTGAAGTTGCTCAGTCATGTCCACCTCTTTGCGACCCCATGGACTGTAGCCTACCAGGCTCCTCCGTCCATGGGATTTTCCAGGCAAGAGTACTGGAGCAGGTTGCTATTTCCTTCTCTGGAGATCTTCCAGGGATTGAACCCGGGTCTCCTGCATTGTAGGGAGATGCTTTACCATCTGAGCTACCAGAGAAAGTCAGTAAGTGAAGATAAATACTATTTGATTCCACATATATAAGGTCCTTTGAACAGTCAAATTCATAGAGTCAGGAAATACAATGGTAGATGCCAGAGGTGGGGGTAGAGGGTGGGAGGGTGAGGAGGGGGAATGGGGACTTAGTGTTTAATGGGGACAGTTTCAGTTTAGGAATGAAAAAATTCAGGAGATGAATGATTGTGAGAGTTGCATAACAAAGTGAATGTGCTTAGTATCACCAGATTGTACAATTAAATATGGTTAAAATAGTTGTTTTATATAATGTGACTTTTATCTCAATAAAAAAGTACATTTAAAAATTTAAAAAGAAAGAAAGCCCTCCCTAGGCATTTCTGACTACATCTCATTGGCCAGAATTGCATTTCATGACCACCCCTAACTACAGAGAAAGCTGACAATTCAAATACTTATCTTTACAGTCTGCATAGAAGAGAACATCAAGAAAGAAATTGAAAGGATGTGGAGTGATCTAACCTTTAATTCTTTAATAACTGCCACAGAAGGGAACCTAGGGTTTCAAGGAAAATACATATATTTTGATGAAAATATATATATTTATTATAAGTCTATATAACACAAATAAATATATTTCTGTATTTTATATAAAGTATATTAATTTTAACATTAATTTTAAATTTAATATTTCTCCCTGAGGTTGCTCAGGGAGAAAATGTTCTGGTGCATTCCTTTGTGGGGGGTGCTTGACAGTGCTGAATATCACTAGCACCGAAAGTAATAAATGTTATCCTTCTTTTCTATCATGAATATGAATAATGCTCTGAAGGTTGAATGCAACCAAAGAATTTACGTGAGAAATGAGGCATGAAACATTTTTGAAAATATATTAGCCCAAAGTCTGTATTACTGCATATTTTATACCCTTTTCAATATGCTACAAAAGGTTTGAGCCATCAACTGAATGCTGCCAGAAAAGAACAAACAAGAACAAGGATACAAAAATAAATGCTGGGAGTCAAGTTACCCGGAGATGTTCTTTATGGTCATTATAATGATCAAAGCACCAGACAGTCGGTTTTGCTTCAACCTCCCCCCATTAGCACTTCTTCTGCAAGCCTGGTTCTCCAAAGAATTAATCCCAGGACAAGTCAACAAAAAGCTTCATGAAGTGAAGTCAGTTTGGGGAAAGCATTCCATAAACATCTTCCCTCCACTCCTGCCCCTTGGTTCCTTGTACTTTCTTTTTAATACGTCTGAGATCTTCTCATTTTGAGACCATGAAAGGAGCATGTCTGGTTGAGTGTTTTCTGACTGGAAATTCAGTTAATGTTTAAGTCTTTTATTCTGAACGTTTTTTATTGTACAAAATATATTTTGTAAGCATGAAGTACAGTAATGATAACTATAATATGTTTTACATCTTATGAACTTTATCCCATGTTAATGATACTCAGTAAAATGGCCAGTGGTATGAAAATATTTACCTTTTTAAGATAGTATTCAGTATTTTAATCTTTTCTACTCTTATATAGTTCTAAAAAGCTCTGTAATAAATGCATATCATTCCTATAATATGAAACAAATATCAACTTTGGTTTTCCAAAAGGTCTTGTCTTCCCAGGCCCGACCTGAGCCAAATTTGGGCTTAAAAAGTAAAAATGGATGAGACATCAAGGCCACAGACAAGTAGTCATCAATCATCTGATTCCCAGAGTCTCATGGTTCATGTCCTGAGCCTCCTCTGAAAATTCACATAAAAATACTGATTCCTGGACCCCGGACATGATAATTCACTTGGAATGGGATGTGGCTTAGAAATCTGCATTTTTAACAAATACCCTAAATGAGTCTGATATAGATGGTCCTCAGGCCACACCTGGAGAAACATTGCTCTCCTAAGTCATGTGCTCACGTGATGAGAAGTCACAGTCTGCAAAGTCCATTCCACCTACGGGTCAGTTTTCCCTTCACACCAGAGAATGTTTGCCTCTCTCCTTCATTTTTCAAAGAGTAAACTCATTCTACTTTTCCTCAGTCTCAAGGAGTTAATAGATTAATAATTTGCATAGTACTGCTTAATATTTAATAATACTCTATTACACTGAAGTATGCTGTCATACAGAAAATGTGTTTCTTAATTAACTAAGCTCCACTGAATGCCTGTTATGAATAAGAAGGGGGATATTAAAGATAGATAAGACCACTCCCCAACTCTCAAATGAAGATTTCTAGATTAGCTAGTTCCTGCCTGTCTGTTACTGGGTATGAATTTCCTCAACTAATCTTTAGTGATAAACTACATGGTACATTTGAATGGTTACCATTCTAGAAGGCCAATTAAATGTACAAGAAGTTTGGTGTTACAGGGCAAGGATTTATCTTTAACCCTTTCTTCTAAGGACATTCTACATCATTTTCTTATTTTTAAGAGATGGTTCTATTTTTTTTTTTTTTTTTTTTTTACTAAAATCCTAAAGAAGAATTTCTCTGGGCATAAAGCATGTCAGGGGAGCTCTTACTGTAAACCAGTTATTTTTTCCTGGCTATCAGATGTTTCACTAAGATACTATATCTGAGGTCTTATCTAAATTTGGGAGGATGAGACTGCATGTTTCAGAAATGATCTGCCAGCTGTGCTTGTGACAGTGTCATTAAGTTCCTGCAAAAAGCAAGAGGAGGAGGAAGGAAAAAAATAAAAGAAGAGAGGAAGGTCTATGGTAACAACTGAATTTTTAAAAACATCTCCGAAATGCCAGTCATGAAGCTAAGCGGTTTAATAAAATATCTCATGTAATCCTCATGACAGCCAGGAAATACAGGTTCTTTATAGACTGACTTTACAGATGATGAAAACTGAGGCAGAGAGAGATTAAGTAAATTGCCAAGGTCATGTTGCTACTGCTGCTACTGTCATTTAAGTTGTGGCCGACTCTGCGATTTCATGGACTATAGCCCACCAGGCTCCTCTGTCCATGGGATTCTCCAGGCAAGAACACTGGAGTGGATTGCCATTCTCTCCTCCAAGGGATCTTCCTGACCCAGGGATCAAACCCATATCTTTTATATCTCCTGCATTGGCAGGCAGATTGTTTACCACTGGTGCCACCATGTACCTACGAGGGCAAATTAAGATGCAAGCAGAGCTCTGTTTTTGGAGCTCTCAACCACACATGGCAGGAGAACCCATTGGTAGATGGACTTTGCAGTAAAGTGTAGTTGGGTAGAGCTGCCCTCTTGGGAGCACAGTTCCACGACTCAGGCAGGATCAGAGCAAACAGCAGAAACTGTACTTGATCAAAAGTTATGATCCACTGTCTAGGGGCTTCTGACAGCCTCAGAAGTCAGGCTGGCTTTAGAAATTCGAGTTCTCTTTCCTCACCAAATCAACCCCTCCTAATTCATATGCTACATATCCTCTGCCTATTGATCAATCCAGTGCATTGAGGAAGGTCAGTTCTAAATTTTCTAATAAAACTATCAGAATGGTTAAAGAGAGCTCTGTGGCTGTCAGAAAAATATCAAAAATCAGCATGATGCCTGAGTTGGCCCTATTGACTCAGACATGATTTTTTTTTTACAGGGTGAATAATAATTATTTGACTGGTAATTAATGTTATATTATTGTTATTAGGAAGGCCCAAGGTTCAGACATTCTTAATTGCTTGAACTCCTGGGGCTAATTAGTGCAAGCTTTAAAGGGATATGTCAAAAATCACAGAATATGTTTTTATATCAAACATAGAACATGAGGAACATGCCCCTCACTGAAGGTTGCCAGACAGTTCTAAGCACTTAGCACAGGTCTTGTCAGAGAAAGTCCCAGTATATTAATTTACCAAGTTCAGAGTTCCTTATCAAAAGGCTGTGGAGCATAGTGTTTTGCATAATCAAAGTGGCTTATTAACTCATCATCATTTACTTTTTTCATTTATAGTCCAATTCACAGAGACATAGTCATATCAGTTACAAAACATCCTGCAGTATTTAAATACAAATAGCTACAAGACTAAGTATTGTAGACTATGTACACATCAATAACAAGATGATTTTCACAAAATGCTATATAAATGTTGATTATTTACATTACCTGATAAGAAATATGTTGTAGTTTTTTTCCTTGAAGAGTATGTGCATTATGACTCGAAAGAAAATCATCTTCATTTAGATCTATGAAAAGAGGTGTTATATGAAGATTACCAGAAATTACACAATTTAAGAAGTTTAAGTACAATTGAATACTTATATTTTTCTTTAGTCTATTAAGGCATTATATTGACTAGATCATAAATATTTACTTTCCTAAAGATATGCTGTTCTTATAAGAAACAAGTCAAACTTAAATAGAAATTAAACAAAATATAAATGAAGAATGTCTCTGACCAGTTGTGTCCTTGAGCAAGTCATGAAATTTTTCTGGAACTCAGTTTCCCCCCATCCTATTTTATAAAACAGTAGCATCCAAGCTACTAAACCACTTCTGACTCCAAAATGCTATGATTTCATGGAACTATCACCTCACTTGTTTCTGTTAAACTCAGCTTTCCATCCCTGGCATTTTGAGCTTCATTAGCTTATGTCTTCGCAACATGAATTATTTATGCTAAAATTGTTCTCTGCCTGCTTTGGTAAAAGCTTTGGAATGTGTCATCCATTCGCTTGCAGCTAAATGAAACCTTTTCAAAAGACTAGCATTCCCTTTCAGGCCCTGAACAAGGGGTCCATTTATTTAAATTTGAAATACACCATGTGCTAAAAGAAGACAGGACTTCATGGATCACTTAATCCAAACCTGCTCGTTTACAGATGGGGATACTGAGACCCACAGAAGTCACCCGGCAATCAGTCCAGTGACTTCTTTTATCACTTTTACTCTGTATTACTTCCAGTCACTACTTCAATTTTCTACTGTTTTTCATTCTTGCATTCTCCAGGGGAGGAAGGGACAGGCAAGGCCTATCCTCTTTGCAGAAAACAGGAGCAAATTTTTCCCCAAATCCCCGTTATAGCTATGGTTACAAGCTAAGGTAAATTCACAGCTCAGTCTCAGAGTTATTTACACCAATAAGTTAATATTTTACATCCAAGTTCCCACACCACAGGGTTCCAGAAAACACTGAAATTTTAAAATGAGCTGTTTTTGTGATCTGGCTCTTCGAAGCAAGATCTTCCATCACAGGGTCAGGAAGCTAGAAGCAGAGTCTTTACAGCCTTTTAAGTTTCTGTAGTTGGAAAAAAAAATGTTCTTTCCTCTATTCCTTTATTTCTTTTCATTGCTTTTCTTTTTCAGATCCCTTTAACCTGAATTTTGGAGAGCTCCCTCTATAATTTTTCTTCTGGGTGCAGGAAAAGAAAGTGAGGTGGACTCCTGTACTCTTGAATCTGGAAGCGTGTGGGTGAGAAATGTGCACACTGGATTTACCTCCCTTATATACAGTGTGAGGCAGTAAATGAGTGACTCAGACACTGCTGTGGGGCGAGAACACTAAGCCCCACTGAACTCATGGAAGAGGCAGGGTTGCAGTGGGCTTGAAGAATGGAGGTAGTCTGGAAACACAGAAGAAAATTACAAGTTACAGACACAACAGCAATGCTGTCAGCACTAACCTGTAGTGTGGAATAAGAGCAACAGGCTTAATTAAAAGTAGAAACTGAGACAGGTCACGTCAGAAGGCAATTATGGATACTGTACGGGAGGAGGTGAGGCTGGGTGGGTGAAGAAGGCCAAATGGTAATGGGCCTTGCGTGCTAGGCAGAGAAATGTGGACATAACCCCCTAGACCAATGTTGCAGATATAAATGCCTACGGAAGGCAAATAAGTACTTTAACTAAATGAAGTGAATTTTGACAAGGAGACACGTGGAGATCTCTGGTGAGGCGAAAGTCCACCATTGCTAATGGGCAGCCATTGTTCTGAGCTCTCTCAACCGAAATCACCTCAGATGTTGGACCCAGGATGGACGATTTGTCCCTCATGTTTTTCAAGAAAGTATAAACATATGAATTTTAAGGTGAAATTTCCTGATTTTGAAAATGTTGTCTGACCTAAACAAACTTTTTCTTTTTTTTGTATCAACATTTTCTTTTTTTTTTAATTTTATTTTATTTTTAAACTTTACATAATTGTATTAGTTTTGCCAAATATCAAAATGAATCCACCACAGGTATGCATGTGTTCCGCATCCTGAACCCTCCTCCCTCCTCCCTCCCCATACCATCCCTCTGGGTCATCCCAGTGCACTAGCCCCAAGCATCCAGTATTTATTTGTAAAGCTAGCCATGTGTAGCCTCAGCTTAAAAATTAGGAGAATTTGAGGGTTTTGAACTAAGAAAGGGACACCGGGACAATGGCATTTTATGAAGGGTAGCTATTTGTTTTGTAATCTTATACATTTTATGTATTTGTTATCTCCTGTATGTTGCATCTGTGCATGCTAAGTCGCTTCAGTCATGTCTGACTCTTTGGGACCCTATGGACTGCAGGCCGCCAGGCTCCTCTGTTCTTGGGAATTTCCTGGCTAGAATACGGGAATGGGTTGCCATGCCCTTCTCCAGGGGATCTTCCTGCCCCAGGGAAGGAAATGACATCTCTTTTGTCTCCTGCACTGGCAGGTGTATTCTTTACCACTAGTGCCACCTAGGAAGCCCTAACTCCCAACTGTTACCCTACCAAAAAAAAAAAATTATAAAGATAAGAGCAATTTGGTCCTAACTATCAACAAAGGCAATAACTGAATAAGGTAATATGCAAGTTACAGTTTCCAAAGACAGCCACAACAATATGTTGTTCTGCAGTGTGACCTTGGCATGCCTCCACCAAGAAACATAATTTAATTCTCCTATTAACTTGAACTGGCCATAATGATCTGTTTGTCAGAGGAGAATGCAGCCAAAGTTGTATTTTGTCAGAGGAGAATGCAGACCTCCAAGTCTGGGTCAGAAGAAGCTGGCAGCTTCTACCTGGATCTTCTGTGATGCTCACTCTCCAGACACTTCCTTGTGTGATATGTGAAGCTCCCTCTGATGTCTCTCCCTCCTGAGACCCAGCCTTTAGCCTGGGAGAAGCTCGAGCTACATGGAGAGGCCACATATTGGTTCTCAGGTGATAGTCCCAGCTGAGCCCAACCTGCAGTTATCCCAAACAGGCACCCAACACGTAAGCGAAGGAACCTCTAGATGATTACGGCCATCAGACATGTAAGTCCTCCTCAAGTAGCCATGTATGGATGTGAGAGATGGAACAAAAAGAAGGCTGAGCACTGAAAAATTGATGTCTTCCAATTGCAGTGCTGGAGAAGACTCTTAAGAATCCGTTGGACAGCAAGGAGATCAAACCAGTCAATTCTAAAGGAAATCAACCCTGAATATTCACTGGAAGGAATGGCACTGAAACGCCAATCCTTTGACCTCCTAATGAGAAGAGCCAACTCATCAGAAAGACCCTGATGCTGGGAAGGATTGAGGGCAGGAGAAGAAGGAGGTGACAGAGGATGAGATGGTTGGATGGCGTCATCAACTCAATGGACATGAGTTTGAGCAAACTCTGGGAGATGGTGAAGGACAGGGAAGCCTAGCATGCTGCAGTCCATGGGGTCACCAAGAGTCAGACATGACTGAGGGACTGAACAACAGCAGCGACAGTCATTTAAGTCTTCCTAAAAGAAGCCTCAGATGTCGGGAAGTGCTGCTGCTGCTACTGCTGCGTCACTTCAGTCGTGTCGGACTCTGTGCGACCCCATAGACGGCAGCCCACCAGGCTTCCCGTCCCTAGGATTCTCCAGGCAAGAACACTGGAGTGGGTTGCCATTTCCTTCTCTAATGCATGAAAGTGAAAAGTGAAAGTGAAGTCGCTCAGTCGTGTCCAACTCTTCGCAACCCCATGGACTGCAGCCTACCAGGCTCCTCCGTCCATGGGATTTTCTAGGCAAAAGTACTGGAGTGGGGTGCCATTGCCTTCTCCATGAAGTGCTAATTTGACTGAATCCCTGACTTGCAAAATCTATGAGTCTAATGAAATTTTGCTTTATGTCATTAAGGTTTGGGTTGGTTGGTTTGTAGCAGTAGATTATCTGCACATGCATGGACTACATCAGCAGGTCACAAATGGCAGTGTACTTAAGAATGTATCTTTCAGCATAAACATTCACATTCCAACTGCCCTTCAAATGCAGATGCAGAAAAAAAAGGGATTTGGTTAAAAAAGCAATATCTCTACTCAGCTTTGGAGAAGGCAATGGCACCCCACTCCAATACTCTTGCCTGGAAAATCCCATGGATGGAGGAGCCTAGTAGGCTATAGTCCATGGGGTCGCTAAGAGTCAGACACGACTGAGCGACTTCCCTTTCACTTTTCACTTTCATGCATTGGAGAAGGAAATGGCAACCCACTCCAGTGTTCTTGCCTGGACAATCCCAGGGATGGGGGAGCCTGGTGGGCTTCCGTCTATGGGGTCGCACAGAGTCGGACACGACTGAAGCGACTTAGTAGTAGCAGCTACTCAGCTTCTAGGTGATTCTAACGGAAATTAGATTTCTGACCATAGGTAACTCTGAAGAATGGAAGGGGTTTCAAGATTCTTTTGTACAAAACACTAAATCTTAGAATGTTCACACTGAATTCAGATAGACGTCCTTAAAATTAAAAGAGACTGATTTGGCAGGAAACCTTTCCTCTGGAAGTTTATTCATACATAGCACACAGACAGAGATTCAGGTGTGAAATCAGGCTTCTTTCCATCATTCCTCACATAGTCCAGTCTAATCTGAGTTAAATCACATGCTCTTGGGAAATAATATCTCAATCAAATTGTGGTTCCTGAAAATTACATAGAATGGTAAATACACTTGTGACTATATACATTTACTATCTTAAAAATGAGGGTAACATGCCAATAAAGAAGAAGACTTAATAAGATCCAGAGAAGTTCAGCCAAAATATTTATATGCTTGCTCAGAAGAGGCTGGCCAAATAATGATACTGACTACAATTCAGGAAAGAATATTTCAAGCAAATGGCAATTCTACTGTTAAACTGGAAGGTCCTAATGTCTCTACCAATGGGATTTTTATAATGAATCTCATCAAAATCATATGTAAAAAGGATTCATTTTAAAAATAATTTTGCAGTAGTATGAGTGGAGTTAATTCTCCTTGCATTACTAACCGTATTTCCTGAATATATCCAGCTTCTTACAAACTGTACAAAAATATACCATTTTTTAAAACATATTTTCTGTTTCATTCATGGTATAGTCTACCACATCACACTGTTTGAAAAAAATCTCTAAATCTGCAAATATGTTTTGTTTCTTTTATCTTTTTTTAAAAATTTGGCTTTGTTTTTGTTCTTTGTACTTTCGGGTACACAATAATGAAAGCCCTCTTCTTAAAAAATGTCTTTACTTAAATCATAATTTGATCTTGGGTAAATTCCAATGCATAGATTTCAAAAAGTCAATTCTTTTCAGGCTTTTTCCCCCATAAAATTAAGGCCAAAATATATTTAAATTTTTAAAAAATCAATCTTAATTTACTAAAATGAATATTACTAATATTCTGCCTGTTTAGAGTGCTGAAAATAAAAAAAAATTACAGATTAATTTCCCTTAATTAATTGGCAAGTTATGCCAATCTTTCAGTTGTAACGTCCTGAGCATTCAGTTTAACCCACATGTATTTTACAGATGTTGTCTCAGTAGCACGTATGCAGATTGAGATAAAAGTATTCCTAGAAGAAGGAAATGGATCACATCAACGGAAAATGCTTCCAGCTCTTAACTTATTGTGATAAATTTTTGTCTTAACCAACATAACACAGTCATATTTTTGGGTTATGTGAATATCTTTATGGATTAAAATACCAGGCACAAATCCTTAGCTTAATATTAATATAACCAGTGGAAGTGTATTTTGTCAGGACTCCAGAGGACTAAATTTTTGCTGTTAATATAACTTGTGTCATGTGGAAACATCATTTTGTAATTGAAATTGAGAGAAATGGAACTTTTTTGGTTCTTGGAGTTTATAATATATTATTTATGTTAATGTCACTCTTACAATTTCGCTACATATTTTCTTCTGTTTTATTGAAAGATGATTTTTACAATTTCATCTTTAGTGTTCAATAAAATCATGGGCTGTGGATATTGGCAATGATGTACCTACCTGTCTTCATCTCAGTAAACCTCACAGACTGCCTATCCTCAGGCCCAATAAACCACTCTTAAGTAATTATTCAATTAACAGCAAAAAATAGTGTTTAAAATGAGAAAGAAATATTATAGGTTGATATGTAGGGCACTAATTGCTTAGAAATATTCTGAGCCTTCCAAAGGAAGCTACTACACCCATAAAATTCAAGTCCACACTTGTGGCTCATCCTTCCCTACTAAATTTCTCCCTTCAATTTACAATGGCACCAACAGCGTTGGTCTCAGGCCTAGCATTAATCCGTAGGCGATGTCCTATGACTCAGCTGGTACTGCTGAAATGTCAACTGAACTTCTTAGGCACATTCGTGAATGCGTGTGTGCATGCGTGCGTGCACAGACAGATTGAACACAGGAGCACTTAAGAATCTGAGAAATATCGAAGTGGAAAAGTCTGTAAAAGCATTCCTTTTTGTTTTCTAACAAAAAGATCACTAATCAGAAAACACCTCACCTTTAGCCAAGATTTTTTGCTGCTTTGTCAATATAACTGTAATAGAATTACTTACCTATGACTGCTAATTTTTTTTAATTTAATTTTATTTTTTAACTTTACAATATTGTATTGGTTTTGCCATGTATCAACATGAATATGCCTCAGGTATACATGTGTTTCCCATCCTGAACCCTCCTCCCTCCTCCCTCCCCATACCATCCCTCTGGGTGGTCCCAGTGCACCAGCCCCAAGCATCCAGTATCCTGCATCGAACCTGGACTGGCAACTCATTTCATATTTGATATTATGCATGTTTCAATGCCATTCTCCCAAATCATCCCACCCTCTCCCTCTCCCACAGAGTCCAAAAGACTGTTCTATAAATTTAAAACAAACACCACAACATTTTACAGAAAGGAAGTTTAAGAAAATAGAACATTTGAAGAAGTTTATGGAAAAATTTATAACAAAAATATTCTATAATATAGTTATAATTTCTTTATTCATAGGTTGATGTGGAATAATCTAAAAGTAACATGCTTATTACAGAGATGGATGAATGAATGGATGGGTGGATGAAAGTTTAATTAACTAACCTAGGTGTGAATGAATATCACTAACATTCATGAGGTAAAGACAGAATTTAATCAAACACAATATAAGTAAAACATTGCCTATCTTATAATTTTTAAAAAATGTCTAAAATAATCCCCAAATGTTTCACTTGTTTATTTATTTATAATGGAGAAATCTGTAAGTATTGAAATTAAGCTCAAAACTATTCAGTAGAACATTATTCAATCTTGGATAAAATTGAAACAGTTCAAAGGAAAATGATTATTTTCATAAATGATTACTTTGTAAATCTATGAGCTCCTTCACAGCACTCAAAAGGCAAAATTTGAACAATCATACTATGTAACTCCTAACTCTAAAAATATTTGTCCCCAAATATTAAAATATCTTTTAAAATTAAATTTAAAATTCAAATTAAATTTAAAAATACAAATAGTTAAATAATCAATAACTAATATGAGCAATTTTTTATTGTTCCAGTAACACTGAAGGAAAATACCAAGGATATTAATTTTTTATGTTATTGTCCATCTTTGTGAACTCTTAAGACTTTCTGTTTTATTCATAACCTTTCCAAAGTTAAGTAATTTTAATTATGAAATCATTTATTATTAATAAAGCTTTTTACACCTGGCTGCTAATTTGCTCTTCTTAAGACTTTTTTTAAATAAAATGACATAGTTTTGCATTAATAGTCAAGGGTATTTCTCTTAAATATTTAAAGAAAATCTAAAAATCACAAAGGTTAATATATTAATGTTATTTTTATAAGGTTTTTCTATGTGCTGAGTTTTAATATATTTTTGCATTATTTTAGACATTAAAGGATTTCAAATTTTTTGTAACTGATTCTTTGCTTCAACAGGGAACTTAATTAAATTCTACTTTCCTTCTGCATGTCTGTCCACTTACACACACAAGTATACATTCTATTAATAATATACAAATTCTATTCTTTTAGTTTTTCCTTCTTAAGTAGACTATAATGCAATGCTTATTTTAATGAAGAAAGATGTAAATTTTTCTTACTTGCCCTTTATACTACTTTGGGAAAATGCAAAGTCAGCGGGAACTAAATTTAGCAATTACCTTTCAGCTGACAGAATCTTCTGATGTGGGAGTCATTCTCAGATTTGCTGGGTTCCTGCCAAATTGTGTCATTCACAGTTTTTCCCTCTAAAGTAAAGCAGAAGATTGGTTAGAAGTCACAGTAACATCTGTCCAGTAAGTGTAGGAAATTCGATATCAAAACAAATTGAGCACACAGGGGTAGCATGGTAAGTAATATGTTGAGAAAGCATTGTGGTCCATTCTGGAGAGTTCTGGTCCCTCATGAATACAACCAACGTCCTGTGGGCTCCCGCTCTTTTTTTTCCCTATGAACTAAATAAGGACCTACACGTAGATGGTAGAAGGTTGCTACTGAAATACTCTTGAAAACTTTTGATTACATTATTCTTGGAGTATTTTTCTTGAATTAATAACCATTTATTTTTTATATATCAAAGTAGCTCCATCCTCCACATTCTTCATTTCTTTTTAACAAAATGGTTAAGGAAGTGTATCGAGAGAACATTGAGCTATTTCAAGAAAGTCTAAGACCCTTGACTGGGAGAACAATCAATTTCTTCTAAGTGTTAGCTTTGTTCTCCCAACACCTGGAGCAGGGTCTAAACATGCTGTAAAGAACTGAACTGCACCAGAATGAAGAACTGGAAGCCCTTCTAGTGAATGTCGCTCAGTCGTGTCTGACTCTTTGCGACCCCATGGACTCCGCAGTCCATGGAATTCTCCAGCCAGAATGCTGGAGTGGGTAGCCATTCCCTTCTCCATGGGATTTTCCCAACCCAGGGATTGAACCCAGATTTTCTGCATTGCAGGAGGATTCTTTACCATCTGAGCCACCAGGGAAGCCTAACAATACTAGAGTGGGTAGCCTAACCTTTCTTCATGGGATCTTCCCAACCCAGGAGTCCAACTGAGGTTTCCTGCATTGCAGGCAGATTCTTTACCAGCTGAGCTACCAGGGAAGCCTGGAAGCCCTTCTAACCTGCTTACAAAGACTAATCATCCCACATGTTGTACCACATCATTGATAAAGCAAAGTTTAAATAATGCAACCAAAGTATTACACAAACTCAGCAGGCTGGGCTGGTTTTTATTAGAGTGTAATTGCTATACAATGTTGTGCTTGTTTCTGCTGTACGATGAAGTGAATCAGCTATATGTATACACATATTCTGTCCCTCTTGGACCGCCCTACTGCCCCACCCACATCCCACCCATCTAAGCTCTCTGCATTCTACAGCAGTTTCCCACTAGGTATCTATTTTACATGTGGCAGTATATACAGATAGGTCAATGCTACTCTCCCAATTCTTCCCACTCTCTCCATCCACAAGTGTCCACAAGTCAGTTCTCTTGCTGTGCTGTTTTTAAAGTCACTATTTCCTTTGATATTTGACTACAGAGAAGGCAGGTGATCATCAAAAACTATGTTATAGAGTCTTGTGAGCACAAACTGAAAACACTATGAAAATGGCATATATAAATGGAAAACAGAAGTTGGCTTGCTTCCTTTCATTTCAGGCCATACACTATTCAAATCAGGGCTGACATTCAAAATACTTAGCAGCTACTGCTCACAGGGCCTTGACAAATGAGACAGAACTCAGCTCCTGTGGATATTACCACTGGTGGAAGATCAGACCCTATTAAAATGCAGATGTCCTTAGTAGGTGCATCCATAGATGATCACCACTTTGGTCTGAGCGCTTTTCATACCCTATCCAGGAAACTGGCTTTCAAAAGAGGAAGACTGGGGTTTGAGTATCCAACTCCTAAGCCCTGCTGGGAAGAAAGTGTGCCCACCACTCTGAAAAACTCCATAAAAAATGAATTATTGAGTGAATAATCCAGTTGTCTTGTCACTACAAATGCTTTATAACTAGTGACCCCCTATCATCTAAATGGCAAAGAGAAGCATCATCTATTAACTTTCTAAAAATAATTAGATTTTTACTTCAGAATCTGCCTGCAATGCAGGAGTCCCAGGAGACTCAGGTTCAATCCCTGGGTTGGGAAGATCACCTGGATGAGGGCCTGGCAACCCACTGCAATATTCTTGACTGGAGAATCCCATGGACAGAGGAGCCTGGCGGGCTACAGTCCATAGGGTCACAAAGAATTGGACAAGCCTGAAGCGACTTAGCATGCACTAGAATTAAAATACACATCAAACCAATTGCTTCTGTTATTACTATGTATACTATAGCCACAAAAACTGAAGAAAATCGCTGGTACTTGAGATGCTATGATAAGTCTTTTATAATTCAACCATTGTTTATTTCATTCCTAAATTCCTAGCTATGAAAATATAGCTAAGAGATCATCTTGACTATGGGCCCTCCAAGCTAAAGTTGGGAAACTGGAAGGTAATCAGCCAATAAAAGGTTTGTTTTTTTTTTTTTTTTTGGTATAAAAGGAAATAATTCTGAATAAGCCAATAGTTTTTTGTCTTCAGTTCAGATCAATTGCTCAGTTGTGTCCAACTCTTTGCAGCCCCATGGACTGCAGAACGCCAGGCTTCCCGTCATCATCCCAGACCTTCTCAGATTCATGTCCATCAAGTCAGTGATGCCATCCAACCATCTCATCCTCTGTTATCCCCTTCTCCTGCCTTCAATCTTTCCTAGCATCAGGGACTTTTCCAATGAGTCAGTTCTTTGCATCAGGTGGCCAAAGTATTAGAGTTCCAGGTTCAGCATCAATCCATCCAATGAATATTCAGGACAGATTTCCTTTAGGATTAATGGCTTTGATCTCCTTACAGCCCAAGGGACTCTCAAGAGTCTTCTCCAACACCAGAGTTCAAAAGCATCATTTCTTTGGTGCTCAGCTTTCTTTATGGTCCGACTCTCATATCATATATCTCATCCATATATGACTACTGGGAGAACCATAGACGAAAACCATTTGACTAGATGAGCCTTTGTTGGCAAAGTAATGTCTCTGCTTTTTAATATGCTGTCTAGGTTGGTCATAGCTTTTCTTCCAAGGAACAAACGTCTTTTAGTTTCATGGCTGCAGTCAGCATCTGAAGTGATTTTGAAGCCCAAGAAAATAAAGTCTCTCATTGTTGCCATTGTTTCCCCATCTATTTGCCATGAAGTGATGGGACTGGATGCCATGATCTTAGTTTTTTGAGTAATGAGGTTTCAAGCCAGCATGTTCACTCTCTTTTTTAACTTTCATCAAGAGGCTGTTCAGTTCTTATTCATTTTCTGCCATTAGGGTGGTGTCATCTGCATATCTGAGGTTACTAGTATTTCTCCCTGCAATCTTAATTCCAGCCTGTGCTTCATCCAGCCCAGCGTACATTCACATGATGTATGCTGCATATAAATTACATAAGCAGGGTGACAACACACAGTCTTGAAATACTCTTTTCCCAATTTGTAACCAGTCCATTCTTCCATGTCTGGTTTTACTCTTGCTTTTTGACCTTCATAGAGATTTTCCAGAAGGCAGGTAAGATGGAGAAGCTCTATACAGTCAGCAAAAACAAGACCGGGAGCTGACTGTGGCTCGGATCAGGAACTCCTTATTGCCAAATCAAGACTTAAATTGAAGAAAGTAGGGAAAACCACTAGACCATTCAGGTATGACCTAAATAAAACCCCTTATGATTATACAGTGGAAGTGAGAAATAGATTTAAGGGCCTAGATCTGATAGATAGAGTGCCTGATGAACTATGGATGGAGGTTTGTGACATTGTACAGGAGACAGGGAACAAGACCATCCCCAGGGAAAAGAAATGCAAAAAAGCAAAATGGCTGTCTGGGGAGGTCTTACAAATAGCTGTGAAAAGAAGAGAAGCAGAAAGCAAAGGAGAAAAGGAAAGATATAAGCATCTGAATGCAGAGTTCCAAAGAATAGCAAGAAGAGATAAGAAAGCCTTCCTCAGCAATCAATGCAAAGAAATAGAGGAAAACAATAGAATAGGAAAGACTAGAGGTCTCTTCAGGAAAATTAGAGGTACCAAGGGAACATTTCATGCAAAGATGGGCTCAATAAAGGACAGAAATAATATGGACCTAACAGAAGCAAAAGATATTAAGAAGAATTGGCAAGAATACACAGAAGAACTGTACAAAAAAGATCTTCATGACCAAGATAATCATGATGGTGTGATCACTCACCTAGAGCCAGACATCCTGAAATGTGAAGTCAAGTGAGCCTTAGAAAGCATCACTACGAACAAAGCTAGTGGAGGTGATGGAATTCCAGTTGAGCTATTTCAAATCGATGCTGTGAAAGTGCTGCACTCAATATGCCAGCAAATTTGGAAAACTCAGCAGTGGCCACAGGACTGGAAAAGGTCAGTTTTCATTCCAATTCCAAAGAAAGGCAATGCCAAAGAATGCTCAAACTACCACACAATTGCACTCATCTCACACACTAGTAAAGTAATGCTCAAAATGCTCCAAGTCAGGCTTCAGCAATACATGAACTGTGAACTTCCAGATATTCAAGCTGTTTTAGAAAAGACAGAGGAACCAGAGATCAAATTGCCAACATTGGCTGGATCATGGGAAAAGCAAGAGAGTTCCAGAAAAACATCTAGTTCTGCTTTCTTGACTATGCCAAAGCCTTTGACTGTGTGGATCACCAGAAACTGTGGAAAATTCTGAAAGAGATGGGACTACCAGACCACCTGACCTGACTCTTGAGAAACCTGTATGCAGGTCAGGAAGCAATAGTTAGAACTGGACATGGAACAACAGACTGGTTCCAAATAGGACAAGGAGTATGTCAAGGCTGTATACTGTCACCCTGCTTATTTAACTTATATGCAGAGTACATCATGAGAAACTCTGGGCTGGAGGAAGCACAAGCTGGAATCAAGATTGCCGGGAGAAATATCAATCATCTCAGACATGCAGATGACATCACCCTTATGGCAGAAAGTGAAGAGGAATTAAAAAGCCTCTTTTTAGTAAAAAGTGAAAGAGGAGAGTGAAAAAGTTGGCTTACAGCTCAACATTCAGAAAACTCAGATCATGGCATCTGGTCCCATCACTCCATGGGAAATAGATGGAGAAACAGTGGAAACAGTGTCAGATTTTTTTTTTTGGGGGGGGGGGGGCTCCAAAATCACTGCAGATGGTGACTGCAGCCATGAAATTAAAAGACACTTGCTCCTTGGAAGGAAAGTTATGACCAACCTAGATAGCATATTCAAAAGCAGAGACAGTACTTTGCCAACAAAGGTCCATCTAGTCAAGGCTATGGTTTTCCCATTAGTCATGTATGGATGTGAGAGTTGGACTGTGAAGAAGGCTGAGCACCAAAGAATTGATGCTTTTGAACTGTGGTGTTGGAGAAGACTCTTGAGAGTCCCTTGGACTGCAAGGAGATCCAACCAGTCCATTCTAAAGGAGATCAGTCCTGGGTGTTCTTTGGAAGGACTAATGCTAAAGCTGAAACTCCAGTACTTTGGCCACCTCATGTGAAGAGTTGACTCATTGGAAAAGACTCTGATGCTGGGAGGGATTGGTGGCAGGAGGATAAGGGAACGACAGAGGATGAGATGGCTGGATGACATCACTGACTTGACGGACATGAGTTTGAGTGAACTCCAGGAGTTGGTGATGGACAGGGAGGCCTGGCCTGCTGCAGTTCATGGGGTCACAAATAGTCGGACACGACTGAGAGACTGAACTAAACTGATTCCTATCTCTTGAAAAATTTTCCAGTTTGTTGTGATCCATACAGTCAAAGGCTTTGGTGTATTCAATAAAGCAGAAGTAGATGGTTTTCTTGAACTTTCTTGCTTTTTCTATGATCCAACGGATGTTGGCAATTTGATCTATGGTTCCTCTGCCTTTTCTAAATCCAGTTTGAACATCTGGAATTTCTCGGTTCATGTACTGTTGAAGCCTAGCTTGGAGAATTTTGAACATTACTTTGCTAGCATGTGAGATGAGTGCAATTGTGTGGTAGTTTGAACATTCTTTGACATTGCCTTTTTGGGATTGTAATGAAAACTGACCTTTTCCAGTTCTGTGGCCACTGCTGAATTTCCAAATTTGCTGGCATATTGAGTGCAGCACTTTCACAGCATCATCTTTTAGAATTTGAAATAGTTCAACTAGAATTCCATTCCTTCCACTAGCTTTGTTCATAGTGATGCTTCCTAAGGCCCACTTGCCTTCACATTCCAGGATGTCTGGCTCTGGGTGAGTGATCACACCATCGTGAATATCTGGGTCATTAATTTTTTTTTTTTTGTATAGTTCTTCTTTGTAGTCTTGCCACTTCTTATTATTTTCTGCTTCTGTTAGGTCCATACTGTTTTTGTCCTTTATTGTGCCCACCTTGTCATGAAATGTTCCCTTGGTATCACTATTTTTCTTGAAGCGATCTCTAGTCTTTCCCATTCTATTGTTGTTTGTCATAGCCATTTAAAATTAGAATAAAACCACATTTCTTTTTTAAATCTCTTCTATATAATTCGAAGACAAATCAATTTGTTTTCATTCATCAATTTCGGTTACTTTATGGCATTAACAGAAGAAAATCACTCTTAGAGAAATAGAATGTATCATGTGCATAAGAAATCTTATGAATTACTAACCAAATACTTTACTTTCAGACATAGATCTCCGGATTGACCTAGAAGAATAAAAGAAACAGATATTTAAGTCTAGATTTAATAAATTATGTTTTAAGTGAAATAGAAATTAGATCACTTAGACATGAGTGCAAAGCCATGGTGAGCAGAAATAAATTCTACCTCTAAGTAAGTTTTACATTTGGACCTGAATTTTCCTGAGCCTAGATGACAAAGTGTAGTTAATCAAAGTATAATCTTGGATTGGAAATTTTCATGCAATATAAAGAAACATTCACAAATCTCAGCACTCCCAACCCTGCAAAAAGAAAACAGTAGGCCATTCTATATGAGTGTACCTCAAAATAATCAAATAGTTCTTCTAAAAATAACTATATTCAATAAATACAGAAAAATACTGCAGTTTGAATACAACCACTGTATAATCCCTAATAAAACAATGAAAAATGAAGTTCCTCAGTCGTGTCCAACTCTTTGCGACCCCATGGACTGTAGCCTACTAAACTCCTCTGTCCGTGGGATTTTCCAAGCAAGATTACTGGAGCAGGTTGCCATTTCCTTCTCCAGGGACCTTCCTGACCCAGGGATCGAACTCAGGTCTCCTGCATTGCAGGCAGACCTTTACCCTCTGAGACACCAGGGAAGCCCAATAAAACAATAAATGTGTGCAATAATCGCCAATTCTAATTAAAGTTTTTAATTGAAAGGCTGATGGGCAACGTGTGCTGGATGGGTCAGTCTGATACCATCTGAACCCAATACGCAAGTTTACAGTCATAAAAATAGAGACAAGCCGATATATGAGCTTCCCATGTAATGCAACAGGAAGTATAAAGTCACTGATGACCTACTTTAAAAATAAATACATAAGACAGAAATAACTTGGATCTTATCAAGCCTTATGAAACTTTAATCTTATCAAGCCTGGAGATCTAACTAAAAATTTACAGTAAACAGAACAGAGAACATGTGTTTAAAACACACACACACATAGGATGCAATCAGTAAAATTCAAACTATAAAAAATTCCTCAGAAAGAACAATTCAGTTTTTTCAACAAATAAATGGGAGGAGAGACCTATAAATTGAGAAACACGAACAAAATGCAATGCATGAGTCTTCTTTGGATCATGATTCAAATAAACCAGCTACTATTAAAAAAAGCACTTGAGGCTACCAGACACATTTTAACACTGACTCTAGACTTGGTGATATTTGATTATTTTTCTTATTTTGTTCCAGTGTAGTAGTTATGTTTTTTTCTAAATGTGATGTTGTAGTTATGCTTTTAAAAATAATTCTTGTGTTTTTAATGATATAGTGGAACATGAAATTGTATGTCTAAGAAATGCTTTATAAAAATCCCAGTGTGGGTGGTGGGAATGGTGAGTCAGGTGGGTAGAAATGAAATAAGATTGACTATAAATTGATACTTGATTGTGTTAGTCAATTTACACCTTCGGTGAACATAAGCATATTGTGTATGTATAAACAATTTTGTTATAACTGGGGTGTTTTCCATTATTCACCTTTTTTAAGCTCAGGTTTGTAAGCAAACTCCTCCATATAGAGTGTTTCTTTTTTCTTAACCATGTTATTTTGTTTTGTTTTAATTTTTTACTGCAAAATACTTCTTCAGGACATCTCTTGGGAAGTAGCAAGTGTTCCAAAAAAAAGCTACTTATAATATTATAAAGTGAAGTAGGTGCATAATGACAAAAGGGATTATTCTTTTTAGGGGAGTGATGGGCAAAAGAATTGAGGGACTGAATAAAGTTTTCAAGTTTAACTGGTAGGAATTTGCAAAGCACGTTAATTGATTTGGCTTATGTTTGAAAAACCTAGTTTAGTCATCATCGGGTGCTTTCCCTCTCATTTATCCTGCTTCTGCCCCTCCGTGTTTGGGTATCATCTAATCTGTAAAAGCATCAGTCATAAACCAAAAGCTGCAATTTTGTGTAAGTATTTGATTTGGGATTAGCGAGTTCCTTATCCGTGGATAGAATAAACAGTTACATAGGAGGGGCGACTTTTAAGACTGATAAGAGCCCTGATTAAAAAACCCTTCTTTATTCCTACTCATGCTTAAAATGCCACTGATGTAGTTTAAGTAGCTAACTATGGCTGAAATACAACTACCCTGGCAGGTGCTCTAAGCTGTTAATCATGCAATTACCTACTTACTATGGATGCATTTTATATCCTTACTGGGAGAAAGCTTTTAGCAAGAAAGGGAGGAAAGACTATGAAAGCACAAAGTGCTTTGTGGGTGGAGGTGGGGGCAGAGGGAGGTTTGGGGGCTGGTAAGAGCTGTCAAAAAAGACTACATCCAGAAGAAGTTCACATATTGACAATTCAGTCTCAGACCATTCCGGGGTGCAAGGAAGTTGTTCTTCTGTATCATCAGCAACCAATCTGGAAATTTCCCCATAAACCAACTTCCTGCTTCTATGTATTTCCTGCTTATTAGTTAAAAATCCCATTACCTTATGCAACATGTGTGTGTCGCATCCTCTGGCAGCTTGATGTGCTGAATATAAAGCCAAGCCTGACCTAAATAACCCAAATCTCTTTGCAAACACATTTTTATTTGGATTAGAAGAACTCCAGAAGATTAATAGGTCACCAATAGAAACATGTTTTCGAGTAGGCTTCCACTTTAATCTGAACCTAGTTTAGACACGTTTCTTCTTCTGAAAATTTAATTTTTGCATCCTTGTCTACAGCAATGTCACAACACCAGTTTCCTATGCATCAGCATAAATATAAATGGTAGCAGAGTAAAGTATGCCTAGATTGGTAAGTGACGATTTTTAAAAAGCACTTTGACAGGAAACCCACTAAAATATTCCATTCAACATTACAGAACTAAGAGAACATAAAGTTTTCAAAGTAAATTTGACTTACTTTCTTTTTGTTTTCCCATTCTCAAAATTAGAAACTTCCTGTAAAATAAAATAAAAAGTAAAATAAAATAATACCCCAAGAAATCATAAAGATAATTCAAGTATAGTTTATCTTTGAGTATAATCCAAATGGAGTTCACTTTGCCTTGTCCTACTAAAATGACTGTATTTTTAAATATATTTAGTATAATCATGGTTCTGGTTTTTACTTTTTTCTCTATTTGTAACTTTGATACATGTTTACCTTAGTGTAAGCCCTTGACAGTTAATAAGCAAATCCTTTAAACAAAAATCTGTAGTTAAATCCTTGTAACCTCAACTTTATATCCTCCATCAACCCTTCAAGACCACAAGGAAAGATATATACGAGTATGTTAATTACATTCTCTTCTTTTGAGAAAGATGGACAGTAGCTTACCACAAAACCCCAAGTGTGCTGAAATACACCTGTGATTCATCCAGGCTTTTTCTTCAGAGAAGCTGATGTCATATCCCTTACACCCTGGAAGAATACAATGTCAACATGTCTTTCACCATCCATCTTTGAAAGGGCTTAAATTGCTTCTAGGCACCTTTAAGAACTTTCTTCAGATTTTCTCTTTACCATTCATCCAGTCCTTCATCCTAAAACCATTTATGTATTTGGTGTCCAAAGTGTTTTTTGAACACATGTTATATGATAGGCAGCAGATCATGTTCTGAATAATTTTTTTGGTGTGGTAGGAATTTTTATAGTAAAGAATTTGGGGACCAATATTCCATATAAGGAGAAAAACATAGAAGCTAAGGCTGAAAGGAGTGGTGAACAAAAATCAGAAGAAGGAAAGTACTTTTTTTTAAAATTAAAGTGTGCTTGATTTACAGTATGGCATTTGTTTCAAGTATACAGCATAGTGTTTTTTGCAGATTTTACTCACAGTTGGTTTTATTACTGCAGTGCTTGAGAGCCTGAGTACTGTAAAATCCAAGATAAGCTTTCCCCTACATAGTAACTGAGGGGGCCCTTCCTCAAACCCTTATTATGTTTTTATCAAGATTTAACTTCAAGGACAATTTGAATTACCTATTTCAAGTTGTTGAGTAGAACTGAAAACCCATCTGCTGAAGCAGTCAGTCCCCAAACTTGAACTACTTTTGCCAAATTAAGATGCCTATGGATCACCTAGAGGACAGTCTTGTAGAAGAGAGCTGGGCCAGAAGTAAAGATGAGGGAGTCATAAACCAAGCCCTGACATGAGTTGGAATAGCAACAGAACCTTGAGGAGTTAGTGGTCAGATTGATCACTCCTTCGATTCTCTATGCTTTGTTATCATGTGTCCTAAAAGTAATCAATCTCTATTCATGGTCTTTTTATGAAATTCAGTCTTGGTCTAAATGCCTCTGACCCTCAGCCCAGAAGCTCATTATGTCTTTTCCCTCACAATCAGCAGACACACCAGCTTTGTGAGGGTCATCAGGAAAGGGGATGGCCACCTATCTTTGTGTGGCCATCATATATATGATATATTCCTATCATACATATTTGGAATTTAGCTAGGAAGGACCAAACTTCCCGTCCCCATAAGCATGCAGTTTGGGTCAATAATGTCTCAAAAATCTGAATCCATTGTCCCAGAGTCACATTAATCTGTGTACATGAGTGTAGATAAATCTCTTCAGATCGCAAATCTTGTTCTCTTCAGAATAATTCTGTCTCTTTTGAGTATGTTGAGAAATGGTTAACTCTAAACTAGTTAACCAATACCAAAGACAGATTTGAAACAAGAAAGATAAGAAATGTTAAATATCTTTCGTATTTGTTATCACTTGAAACATATTCTTTTTGAATCCACTTATTGTATCAATAATTCACTGTTTTTTTGCTACCAAAGAGATTAATTCCAGATGACACAAAACTTGTGTGAAACTGAGCTCCAAGTGTTTGAATTGGGGAAGAGGGCATATTATTCAAGCAGAGTCTCCTGCGTCACCTGGGTGAAGCCTTGGCTAAGTTAATACAATCAGATTTCAATCCTACACAAAGCTGGTTAAATATACATGGCTACTGATGTGGTGAAAGGGACACAGTTACATTAAGAGATGAGGTTTAGAGGTATCTGGACCAAGATTGAAAAAATTTCATGTAACCATACTCAGATACTGGTAATTTTTAAAACAAATATTGTCACAACATTCTCTAGAGACTGTCTACTTTATTCTGTTTTACTGGAATCCAGGTCATCCAATTTTTGCTTGTAATGAATCAGCTTAGGTTTGGGGATCTTTTACTAAAGAGTTTTCTTTTACTGACTACTTTGAAAAAGATTTTGAGCTAGAATTTCTTTGGAATCTCTATCAAAATGAAAGAGATAATGTGGTGCTTCTTAGGGAACCTGTGTCCTACAAGAGAGTAGGAGAGTGAAGCACATGAAATGTGCTTTCAAGTGTGATGATATGAAGGAAAAGGATTACTCAAACAGGGCAGAAGACGTCTGTTCCCTGGTGTTGCTTAGTAGTAAATGACTACTGAACTGGTTAAGCAATTTTTAGTACTGCTTGTACCGAACAGTCTGCTTACGTAAGCAGACTGTCACATGCTTCGGAGTTCAGACCCTAGGGTCTTTATTCCTGGAGGGGCAAGTCCAGAGGCCCTACACACAGCTTTATTTCAGAACTATATCTGTGTGTGTGTCTGTGTGTGTGTGACACTCTGAACTACAAAAGGAAAATATCACTTCGGAGAGTCAATGAAGTCATTCTGTCTACTCCATTAATTTGACACTTGCCATAAATACCAGGTAAAGCGTGCTCCTATTAGCCTTTATTATCCCTTCAGTCAAGTACTAATCATTAGTCTTATCTTTCATTCATTAGGGAATTTGTAGCTTAATTTAATTTTTACCCCTGGCAATTTTTAGGAAAATAAAAAAATGAAATGTAGACAAATTATTATGAATGGGCTGGTAGAAACTAAAAAAGTATGTCCAAGCTGTGTTATTTTTCAAGTAGAAGAGGGTAGGCTCTAGGAGCAAAGCGCTTTCACATAACTATGAAACTAGATCAAATTAGGGAAAATTTAAAAACAATTTGAAATGAAAAAAGAGAAGATGCCTTTTAAAAGAATACAGAAATTTTGGATACCAACTGCCATCTATCTAGTCTCATACTGTGGGGTTGAGACTGTCCTTTGGGGTTGAATCTAATATGTGCATGTTTCTTGCATTATTGGTTTTTAAATCTTACTTTCAAATCACAAAGTCAAAAGGAAAAATGAAGTGAATATGTCAGGACTTGTTGTTGCCAAGCTAATGGAAATGTGAAAAGTATTTCTGTACAGAGAATATTGATTGACAGTAAATGATGGTGTAAATCCCATGGTGAGTTTTTAAGACTGAAGAGTTGATGAGATCTGACCTTTGATTTGCAGATGAATAAATTGAGGTCCCAGATGGTAAACTGACTTGTCTAGGGTCACACATACAGTGTTTACCTTGGTTAAACGCTAGGCATTTTCATCGCTCCCATGTATTCCTTAAAATAATATAATTCATTCATTCATATATCCACAGTTGATTTAACAAACATTAATTGAGCATCTATTATGTACCATACACTCTTTTAGAGTCAAAAAGGTATTGCAACTGGTTCTTCTCTCAAAAGCCATAATCAATGACTACTGCTCTCAGCAGGAGGGTCCTGTTGGATTTCATGATTTTTCTAATTTTGAAGATTAAATGAGCTAGCCTTTATAAAATCTCCAAACCAATGAAGGTACTTACTGATGTTATTTCTCATTAGATTAATTGTTCATTAACGGTTACATAGAATTCCGATATTGAGGCAGGAGTCGAACATAAATATGATACACATAGTTGTATACATACATATACTTCTAAGTCACTTCAGTCGTGTCCGACTCACTAGGCTCCCCCGTCCCTGGGATTCTCCAGGCAAGAACACTGGAATGGGTCGCCATTTCCTTCTCCAATGCATGAAAGTGAAAAGTGAAAGTGAAGTCGCTCAGTCGTGTCCGACTCTTAGCGACCTCATGGACTGCAGCCTACCAGGCTCCTCCGTCCATGGGATTTTCCAGGCAAGAGTACTGGAGTGGGGTGCCATAACTTCTTATTAAAATAAGCTAACCCAATTTCTTTTATTTCAACTCATTCTCTTGCAAGAATAAAGCTAATTCACTTGCATAATTAAAATGATTTTAATATCAAAATGCCATTATTCCAAGATTGCTGCACCCAAACTGAATGAGCCTATGTCTGGACATTTCTTAGCCTTTTAGGCTTCAATAAAGGTCCCACAGGTGTTCAAAAAAAGACATGGAAATTCACAGAAGTTCCTTTAAGAAAATTCTAAAAGGCATCTAGCAAAGAGGATGCTTATGATGCTTATAAAGTAGGTTAATTTTGCAGTGCATTGAAAGTCACCAGAGAGATGAAAAAATATGTAGCCAGCTTTCAGCTCTGTTCTGAAAACAAGGAGGAGTTTTTTGTGCTGGATAACAAACCATCTCCCTGTGAAGGAGGCCTGCAACCCATGAGTTCTTCCATGCTGTCTCTTTACCAGATTACAAACATGTGGAGAAAAATCACATGAAGAAGTCTCCTAAATTATTGAATAGACAACACCACAAAGAAAATGTTAGTAACTATAGCTAGTCTGAGCCCAGGAGGTTAAAGCAAGTTGCTATTGTTTTTTCTAATTTCTTGATTAACACAGTATCAGAATAACAATGGCAGAATACTCATGGATTATCAAGCATAGTTCCAAATGCTTTATATGTAGTAATTCATTTAATCCTCTCAACAATCTTGTGAGGTTTATATTGTTATAATCATCTTCAATGTACAGATGAATAAACTGAGGAACAGAGCAGTTAAATTGCATAAGGTCACATAACCAGTAAGTGGTAAAACTGAGATTTTATGCCTGATGCCTTAATGAGTACACAATACTACTTCTATGCATGCATGCATGCAAAGTCACTTCACTTATCTCCAATTCTCTGAGACTCTATGGACTGTAGCCTACCAGGGTCCTCTGTCCATGGGATTCTCCAGGCAAAGATGCTGGAGTGGGTTGCCATGCCCTCCTCCAGGGGATCTTTCTGACTCAGGGATCAAACTCACATCTCTAAGTCTACTGCATTGGCAGGTGGATTCTTTGCCACTAGCGCCACCTGGGATTACACAGATAGAAAATCCACCCTTCATCTAGATCAGAGATCCCATAAATGAACGCTGTTAGCCAGAAGGGAGAGTGATGTGAAAAAGAAGAGAAAATATAGTGCTATGTGCCACGACTGGGCTTCCCTGGTGGCTCAGATGGTAAAGAATCTGCTTGCAATGCAGGAGATCTGCGTTTGATCCATGGGTTTGAAATACTCCCTGGAGAAAGGAATGGTTGCTCACACCTGTATTCTTGCCTGGAAAATTCCATGGACAGGAGAGCCTGGCAGGCTACAATCCATGGGGTCACAAAGAGTCAGACATAACTAAGTGACTTTCACTTTCACTTTTCATATGCCACTATTAAACAGAAAACTCAGAAAAAATATTCTTAACAAAGCAATACTATGAATAATTTAGTATTTTTGCACATAACCTTTTAATTAATTTTTGGTGGAGTATAGTTGCTTTACAATGTTATGCTACTTTCTGCTGTATAGCAAAGTTATACATATATCCACTCTTTTTTACGTTTCCTTCCTATTTAGGTCACCATGGAGCAGAGAAGAGTTCCCTATACTGTACAGTAGATTTTCATTAGTTATCTATTTTAGAGTAGTGCATCCTAGTCTCACAATTTATCTCATCCCCTTTGGTAGACATGTTTACTTTCTACATCTATATCTACTGTATTCTTGCTTTGCAAATAGTTCATCTGTATTGTTTTTCTAGCTTCCACATATAAACAGTATTATACAGTATTTTTGTTTCTCTTTATGACTTACTTTACTCTGTATAACAATTTCTAGGTCCATCCATGTTGCTGCAAATGGCACTATTTCATTCCTTTTCATGGACAAGCAATATCCCATTGTATATATATGTATACATATATGTATATATGAAGATGTATATGTATATACCACATCTTCTTCACCCATTAATCTGTCGATGGATATTTAGGTTGCTTCCATGTCCTGGCTATTGTAAATAGTGCTCCAATGAACACTAGGGTGCGTGTATCCTTTCAAATTATGGTTTTCTCCAGATATTTGGTCAGGAGTGGGATTGCTGGATTATATGGTAGCTCTATTTTTAGTTTTTAAACAAACCTCCATACTGTTTTCCATAGTGACTCTACCAATTTAGAGTCCTACCAACAGTGTAGGAGGGTGCCATTTTCTCTATTCATTCTTTAGCATTTATTTTTTTAATATTTCTGATGATGGTCATTCTGACTGGGGCTTCCCAGGTGGCACAGTAGTAAAGAATCTGCCTGGCAATGAAGGAGATGCAAAAGATGCAGATTTGATCCCTGGGTTGGCAAGATCCCCTGAAGGAGGAAATGGCAACCCACTCCAGTATTCTTGCCTGGAAAATTCCATGGACAGAGGAGCCTGGTGGGCTACAGCCCAAGGGATCGCAAAGGAGTTGGACATGACTGAGCATGCATGCACGTATTCTGACGAGTGTGAAGTCATATCTCATTGTAGTTTTGATTTGAATTTCTCTAATAATTTATGATGTGGAGCATCTTTTCATGTATTTTTTGACCATCCTTATGTCTTCTTTAGCGCAATGTCCATTGAGGTCTTCTGCCAATTGTCTGATTGGGTTGGATTCTTTTTTTAATTGAAATACAGTTGACTTAAAATGTGTTAGTTTTAGGTGTGCAGCACAATGACTCAGTTATATTTCATTTTAGACACAGAGCATGTACTCTTTTTCAGATTCGTTTCCCTTATAGGTTATAATGAAATATTAAGGATAGTTCCCTGTGCTATACAGTAGGTCCTTATTGGTTATCTATTTTATATAGAATGAATATGTAGTTTTATTTGAAGACAAGTGTATGAATAGTAGATTGATGCATTTTAAATGCACTAATCATTTTGTGAATGCCATCATCATAATCATCAAAGAATACCCAGTAATTTATGATGGCACATTTAATTAAAAACCGGCACTTCAGGAATCATTGAATTTAGATACCAGACTTCACATTGGAGCCCCCACAGTATATGACTATAATAAACCTATAGTTCTCAGGGAAAACAGATTTTATCCCCCCATGAGAATGCATTCAAGAAGAAGAAACAGAAGCAACATCAGTTCATTCTGATGTGAAAAGTAGACTTTCTTGCCAGCCCGTCTAGCTCCTATCAAAGAGTAATAATCCTATGTGCTAATGAATTCTGATTTCCTCAAGAGAAACAGGTGGTGTATGGTATCCCCACAAGGCTCATCATCTCAGGGTAGATCTTAGAACTTGCAGCACCTGGAGAATGCATGAGTACTATGTCTAACCCATCAGGGACAGGGCTGGTAAACTGCAGAGAACTTGGCTATTTGTCTACTGGTGAGCTAAGTGAGCTTTCTATCAATCCTGAACCAACAAACTCCTCTCACAGTGCTATGAACATCCAGGGTGGTGAGACAGGTTACTTAGAAGATGGTTATTTGAATTACAAAAGATTCTTCCTTTTCAAAAAGGTTCTTTTCAGATTTTTTTTTCATGGAAAGACATCTTATTTTAAAGCTAGCTATGCGTAATGTGTCAATCCCAAATTCCCAGTCTATTTCTCCCCCACCCACCTTTCTCCCTGGTAACCGTAAGTTGGTTCTCTAAGTCTGTGAGTCTGTTTCTGTTTTCTAAATAAGTTCATTTGTACCATTTTTCAGAACTTGCTTTTGTTTATTATTAGAACTTCCTTGAAGTGAAAATGTTAGTAGCTCAGCTGTGTCTGACTCTTTGCAACCCCATGGAATGCAATCTTCCAGGCTTCTCTGTCTGTGGAATTTTCCAGCAAGAATACTAGGGTGGGTAGCCATTCCCTTCTCTAGGAGATTTTCCTGGCCCAGAGATCTAACCTGGGTCTTCTCCACTGGGGGAGCCACCTGGTAACTTGCTTAAGTATCCTTAGATGTGTTGTGATTCATGAAATTATATTTACACAAGTCTTTAGATAGAAACAAGTTCCGATGCTGTAAAGAGCAATATTGCATAGTAACCTGGAATGTTAGGTTCATGAATCAAGGCAAATTGGAAGTGGTCAAATAGGAAATGGCAAGAGTGAACATCGACATTCTAGGAATCAGCGATCTAAAATGGACTGGAATGGGTGAATTTAACTCAGATGACCATTATATCTACTACTGTGGGCAGGAATCCCTTAGAAGAAATGGAGCAGCCCTCATAGTCAACAAGAGTCCAAAACGCAGTACTTGGATGAAATCTCAAAAACGACAGAATGATCTCTGTTCGTTTCCAAGGCAAACCATTCAATATCATGTTAATCCAAGTCTATGCCCCAACCAGTGACGCTGGAGAAGCTGAAGTTGAATGGTTCTATGAAGACCTACAAGACCTTCTAGAACTAACATGCAAAAAAGATGTCCTTTTCATTATAGGGGACTGGAATGCAAAAGTAGGAAGTCAAGAAACACCTGGAATAATAGGCAAATTTGGCCTTGGAGTACAGAATAGAGCAGGGCAAGGGCTAATAGAGTTCTGCCAAGAGAATGCACTGGTCATAGAAAACACCATCTTCCAACAACACAAGAGAAGACTCTACATATGGACATCACCAGGTGGTCAACACCAAAATCAGACTGATTATATTCTTTGCAGCCAAAGATGGAGAAGCTCTATGCAGTCAGCAAAAACAAGACCAGGAGCTGACTGTGGTTCAGATCATGAGCTTCTTATTGCAAAATTCAGACTTAAATTGAAGAAAGTAGGGAAAACCATTAGACCATTCAGGTATGACCTAAATACAGTGGAAGTGAGAAATAGATTTCAGGGACTAGCTCTGATAGACAGAGTGCCTGATGAACTATGGACGGAGGTCTGTGACATTGAACAGGAGACAGAAATCAAGACCATCCCCAAGAAAAAGAAATGCAAAAAAGCAAGATGGCTGTTTGAAGAGGCCTTACAAATAGCTGTGAAAAGAAGAGAAACAAAAAGCAAAGGAGAAAAGGAAAGATATAAGCATCTGAATGCAGACTTCCAAAGAATAGCAAGGAGAGATAAAAAAGCCTTTTTCAGTGATTGGTGCAAAGAAATAGAGGAAAACAATAGAATGGGAAAGACTAGAGATCTCTTCAAGAAAATTAGAGATACCAAGGGAACATTTTATGCAAAGATGGGCACAATAAAGGACGGAAATGGTATGGACCTAATAGAATCAGAAGATATTAAGCAAGAGGTGGCAAGAATATACAGAAGAACTGTACAAAAAACATCTTCATGACTCAGATAATCACGATGGTGTGATCACTCACACTCACTTAGAGCCAGACATCCTGAAACATGAAGTCAAGTGGGCCTTAGAAAGCATCACTATGAACAAAGCTAGTGGAGGTGATGGAATTCCAGTGGAGCTATTTCAAATCCTGAAAGATGATGCTGTGAAAGTGCTGCACTCTATATGCCAGCAAATTTGGAAAACTCAGCAGTGGCCACAGGACTTGAAAAGGTCAGTTTTCATTCCAATCCCAAAGAAAGGCAATGCCAAAGAATGCTCAAACTACTGCACAATTGCACTCATCTCACACGCTAGTAAAGTAATGCTCAAAATTCTCCAAGCCAGGCTTCAGCAATACATGAACTGTGAATTTCCAGATGTTCAAGCTGGTTTTAGAAAAGGCAGAGGAACCAGAGATCAAATTGCCAACATTGGCTGGATCATCGAAAAAGCAAGAGAGTTCCAGAAAAACATCTATTTCTGCTTTATTGACTATGCCAAAGCCTTTGACTGTGTGGATCACAATAAACTGTGGAAAATTCTGAAAGAGATGGGAATACCAGACCACCTGACCTGCCTCTTGAGAAACTTGTATGTGGGTCAGGAAGCAAGAGTTAGAGCTGGGCATGGAACAACAGACTGACTCCAAATAAGAAAAGGAGTACATCAAGGCTGTATATTGTCACCCTACTTATTTAACTTATATGCAGAGTACATAATGAGAAATGCTGGGCTGGAGGAAGTACAAGCTGGAATCAAGATTGCCGGGAGAAATATCAATAACCTCAGATACGCAGATGACACCACCCTTATGGCAGAAAGTGAAGAAGAACTAAAGAGCCTCTTGATGAAAGTGAAAGAGGAGAGTGAAAAAGTTGGCTTACAGCTCAACATTCAGAAAACTAAGATCATGGCATCCGGTCCCATCACTTCTTGGCAAAGGTAGATTTGGAAACAGTGGAAACAGTGGCTCACTTTATTTAGGGACCCCAAAATCACTGCAGATGGTGATTGCAGCCATGAAATTAAAAGACACTTGCTCCTTGGAAAGAAAGTTATGACCAACCTAGACAGCATATTAAAAAGCAAAGACGTTACTTTTTCAACTAAGGTCCATCTAGTAAAGGCTATGGTTTTTTCAGTAGTCATGTATGGATGTGAGAGTTGAACTGTGAAGAAAGCTGAGTGCAGAAGAATTGATGCTTTTGAATGGTGGTGTTGGAGAAGACTCTTGAGAGTCCCTTGGACTGCAAGGAGATCCAACCAATCCATCCTAAAGGAGATCAGTCCTGGGTGTTCATCTGAAGGACTGATGTTGAAGCTGAAACTCCAATACTCTGGCAACCTGATGCGAAGAGCTGACTCATTTGAGAAGACCCTGATGCTGGGAAAGATTGAAGGCAGGAGGAGAAGGGGACAACAGATGATGAGATGGCTGGATGGCATCACCAGCTCAATGTACATGGGTTTGGGTGGACTCCGGGAGTTGGTGATGGACAGCGAGACCTGGCGTGCTATGGTTCATGGGGTTGCAAAGAGTTGGACACAACTGAGTCTGAACTTAAGGCTTTAGAAAGGAGAAAGACAAGTAATGTTTAAATTTCATGTTGCCTGCCACTTATATCATTCTTATTTATTCCTCACAGCCCCAAATAGAACAAGAAGAAACCTGTGAAAAGTGTGATAGGAAATAGATGGGTAAAGCTATCAAGCTCCATTCTTACAATGAACAAGCACTGGACTGGCACTCCAGAACCTGGCTTGATTTCCCAGTGGGTGTGTGTGCTTGGTTGCTCAGTCACGTCTGATTCTTTGCGATCCCGTGGACTGCAGCCCTCCAGGTTCCTCTGTCCATTGGAATTCTCCAGGCAAGAATACTAGAGTGGGTTGCTGGCTGCCCTCCTCCAGGGGATCTTCCCAAACCCCAGTCTCCTGCATTGCAGGCAGATTCTTTACTAACTCAGTTGCCTGGGAAGCCCTGATTTCCCAGGTCTGCTACTAAACTAGGTAAGGTCCAAGAACCTTCTCAGAACTTTAGTCTCTACACCTATAACATGAAGGTTGGTGAACAAGAACTTGAAAAAGTCTTCCAGTAGAAACAATCCATGTTTCCTTTTCTACAATATTTCAATCCAAAGTCAATAGGGATGACAGAAGCTTTTAAGAGAAAATTAAAATGGGAATGGGCTTTTTTGCTTTACAGCCTTTTCTTTAAAACATGATTAAAGAGATAACATGGCTTTCATTCGATTCAATTAGTAATTGTATCCTGAGCTTAGGAAATAAAAAAGAGAATAGGGAATAATTAACCTTAATCTATTGATTTCATTTTAATTTAATATATGTCTCTATTTACAGGAGGAAACTATTTAAAACCACCAGAAATGGTTCACATACGAAATGGTGGCAGAAGAAAAGTGATATGTGACTAGATATAATGAATAAAAAATAAAAATGAAAGAAAAGTGCAGTGTTTTTAATGAAGCTGATCTGTGTTTTATATGTCAACTTGTTATGAGTCATTTCACAATCTAGAAATCAAGAAAAGGATTACATGCATTGTTTTGACACTGATTCCTCTTGTTCATAGTTTGATGAAGGCCTGGCTGATAGGATGTCTTTGTTAATCTCATTTTCTTCCTTTAGTATCTATGTTATTAATAGCTATGTCAATGCTGATGCTAATATGGAGACAGAACAAAAAAATTCCCAATTTTAGTAGTTTGGAGGCAAGTAAGAAATGCAGTTGAATGGTTAGAATACCAACCTGGGAGTTACCTATTTTGACTTCATTACTCACCTATTCTAAGATGACATGTCACATTTCGGTGTGTTCATGTATCCATTTATAAGACACTCAGTTCTAAGTGCTTTTTAAGGCCTTTTGTGGAAGATGTTAAGACAGGGTGCAGCATTAATCTATTACTTATCCCTTCACCATTTTTTAACCCTAGCTCTTCCTTTTCAAGCCCAGCTTAAATTTTACCTTCTCCACTGAACTTGTACCATTAAACCACAAACCACAATCATGTTCTTAGTGATAACGCTTACTATTGACCATCTATTTTGTGCCTGCCACTGCGCTAATAATGTTAACTGGGTTGTCACCTTTTATTTTCAAATGATGAGTGAAAGTAACAAGCAGTTTATTTTATAGGAGAAGAAACTGGGTTTAAAGGACTTGTCTGAGATTACATAGCTGGTAAATTTAAAAGCTGGGACTTTTATGTTTGACTCTCACATTTTGTGCTCCTATTGTATTATTTTTTTGAAATTCCTTCTGAGAATTATTGTAGAAGTTGGGCTTTATACTTATAATGCAGCATTTAATTACATGGTGTTTCATGTCATCTCTAGATATTTTTGATATATATATTTCCTGCTGTAGCCAACATCTGTCATTCACTAATCCTAAAATCAATGTGTAGAAGAAGGAGGAGGCAGGAGAAGGAGGAGGAGGAGAGAGAAAGAGAAGGAGAAGCAAAGGAGGGAAAGAGATAAGGAAGGGAAGAAGTAGAGAAAGAGAGAAGAATCCTTTCATTATTAGGGTAAGATGTGTGTCTTAAGTCCTATCCATCACATGGACCAACTGAAAACACTGATTCAAAACTGACTAACATGAGAGAAAAAACAAGGTGGGTATCCATTTTTATTATCTCAAATCTCAGCAGAGATAGTGTAGTTATGAAGCCTGCTGCTATAATAGTGGCATCTGGATTTCACCACTTATGATGGATGATGCTGGAAGCAGCGGCTCTCTTCCGGATGGCAAGTTTCGCAGTGTGTTCTCAGTCATTTCTTCAAACTCAGCTAGAGGATCTGTCTTCAACCTCCCAACAATTTGGAGAATTTTTAAGCCTGCAATCCATTTCTTTCTGTTTAAATGAGCTAACTTGGATTTTGGTTATCTGCAAAGACCTCTGACTGATAACTTATCAAGGTAATTTTAGACCTGCATTAGTTCGACTTCACTTTCACTTTTCACTTTCATGCATTGGAGAAGGAAATGGCAACCCACTCCAGTGTTCTTGCCTGGAGAATCCCAGGGGTGGGGGAGCCTGGTGGGCTGCTGTCTATGGGGTCGCACAGAGTCGGACATGACTGAAGCAACTTAGCAGCAGTTATCTATTACTATACAATATATTACTTCAAAATGTAATGCCTTAAAACAATACAAATGTATCATTTCACAAGTTCTTTGTGTCAGGAATATGAGCATGGCTTATGGGGATCCTCTGATTCAGGTTTGCATTCAAGCTATTGGCCCAAAAGTCTGAGGTCTCATCTGAAGGCTTAGCTGGGAAGAGAATCCTCCTCCAAGCTCTCTCAGCGATTGTTGACAGCATTGTTTTCTATAGATTGTTGAAGTGAAGGCCTCTGCCCTTGCTGATTGTAGGCTGAATGCTGCTCTGGGTTCCTGGCCACACGGGCCCCTTCTAGATGGGATCTGGCTTCACGGTAACGTGCAAGCAAGAAAGCAATGGAGAGAGTCGGCTTGTAAGACAGACGTTATAGTCTTTTATAACTTAATCATTGATGTGACTTTCTATCACCTTTGCCAAATTCTGCTGGAATCAAGTCACACACAAAGAAAGGTGAGTATTACATAAAGACATAAATACCAGAAAGCAAACGAAGGTGAATTCTGTAGGTCAATTTGGCTAGGCCACAGAACCCGACACTTGGTCAAACACCAATGAAATTAACACTGAAATAGACTTTGAGTAAAGCAGATTATATTATGTGGCTGGACCTCATCTCAACAGTTGAAGGTCTTAAGAAGAAAAGACTGTAATCCCCAGTGAAGAGAGTTTTTGCCTCTAGACTACCTTTCAACTCCTTATTACATCAGCCCTTCCCTGGGTCTCAAGCCTGCTGGCTTGCCCTCCAAATTTCAGACCTGCCAGCCTCCCTACTGGTCAAGTCCTTAAAATAAATTTCTCTTTCTATATATCCACATCCTATTAGTTCTGTTTCTCTACAGAACCCTGATTTTTTCAGTAGGGTTTATTAAAGGCCATCTTAAAAGTCTGCCTTCAGTTTCAGAAGGAAAATATTAGTGTTTTATCTTAAAAAAAAACGTTCCTTCCAAAAAAATATTAAAACGTACCCATGGAACCAGCAGCAAGGGGACTTGGAGAACACCTAGTCTAATCCTATTATCTTATAGAGGTGGCAATGAAGAGTCAGATTATGTAATGATTATTCAGTGCTATTTAAAAACAAAGCCAAGGCAAGAACTCAGTTTTCTCTTTTAATGCCCTTACCATTGCCCCATGATGAAAGTTGCTCAGTCATGTCTGACTCTTGTGACCCCATGGACTATACAGTCTATGGAATTCTCCAGGTCAGAATACTGGAGTGTGTAGCCTATCCCTTCTCCAGGAGATCTTCCTGACCCAGGAATCGAACTGGAGGTCTCCTGCATTGCAGGTGGATTCTTTACCAACTGAACTATCAGGGAAGCCCACCCTTGCCCCATAAATTCTGCCAAGTTGAAAGCTGAGAATTGCACTAGTGGCCTGAAGACTGTTTATAGGGAAGTAAAACCTTCATGGGCAGATAAACTATTGGTCAGCTGGGTTGTTCTTCCCTTCAGTGGATCTCCGTGTAGTGGGTGATGGTGCCACCTCATCCTCTAACCCAGATTCCTTAATGATCAATGGCAGGCATGGCCAAGATGGCAGGCTGGGTCATGGATCCTGCCAGTGGCTATGGAACAGAGCAAAACCAACTGGCCAAGAGGGGATTAAACCTTGACCTTGGCCTCATTAGTGCTGAGCTCTAACCAACTGTTAGACATGCATCGTATCATTTGTCTTTAAAACTCTGTTTGAATCTGCTATATTACACTCTCATTAATATCTGGTAGCTGGGAGCAATTTAATTGATTTCTCCAGTGCTTTTTATCAGTGCTGAATGTTGATGAGTAAGAACATAAAAATAAAGAAATAAATAAACTTGCAGTTAAAAAATATTTAACTTAAAATGGACCAAAGAAACACCTGAAATATAAATTAAGATAATAAGAGTCACTGTGATAGATTTTCTTGTTTACTATTATTTACACATGGAGGGAAATCTCAGAATGAATGTCAAACATTGCACTCAAACCAGTTGTTCATGATTTGAGGCAATTTGTGGAGATTAAAATCTTGGGTTTTCTAATGCACATCAACAATAAATCCTGTTGCTTCTTCCTGTCCAGCCTGGTAAAAAATCAATGCTTTTAGGTAAGCAGTGTTGATTACAAATTTTTTGAGCAGTTATTTTAAAACGACATCCAAGCTCAAGTGAGAGTTTGACTTAAAGTCATTTAATCAAGGATATTAAATTAAAGGATCACTCTGCCCTGGTGTGATGGGTTGTAGAAGGAAGCAAAGTGAACATTAACATACATTATGCCAGGTGCTTAACGTGTGTTATAACATTTGATCCTCACTACAAACCAAGAGACAGACATCATTATCCATATTCTATTGCTCAGAAAACTTAGGGTCAGAGAAGTTCAATAACATTTTCAAGGATACAGAGTTTTCAGCTGCCTGGGGAGCAGGAATGAAACTCAAGTTTATTAACTTCATTGCCCATCTCAAGTTCTCTCTGCCATGTCATATATATTAGATTATATTCAGTGTATATAACAAGGTTGGATTCTTTATCTTTCTGTCTTCCCCACCTCTTCACTTCTCATCTCCCCAACACATATTCTCCCACTCAGCCTCTCCTACTCTCTAGCCTACTCTCTTGCCTAGACATGCAAAACATACACACACGCACACACACACACACACACACACACACACACACACACACATGCTTGGACAGAGAGGTTAAAGAACAAGATTAGTATTTGAGAAGCCAGAACTGCAGTCTTGACTCCATCCATTTCAGACACATCACTAATCTCAGCCTCCTCGCTGGTTAATACACTTATTCCCTATAGTCTTGTCTCTTAAAAGTATATAACTGTTTATCATCAAGTATTTTTATACTTTGTATTTCCCGAAGTAAAGTGGGGAGTTAATATTATTTGGTTACTTGGATACCTCAACATCACCAGCAATTTCAAGCCTCTAATTCTACACTGTCCAGTTCAGTAGCCATTCTGACTGTATGTGGCTACTGAGCAGTTGGTATATGGCTAGTCTGACTGAGGAAATAAATTTTAATTTAATTTAAATTTTGAAATTGAAGCTGGCTCAAAAATACACGTTTTATTGTTTCATTAGGAGCAGGATTCACTTTAACCACTGAAGTTTTAGCATCAAAATTGAGATGTATAAGATACACATCTTATTTCAAAATCTATGTGAATATATAGTATCACATTAACTTTTCAAAATAATTACAAGTTGAAAGATTAAATCAATAATCTTTTACATATACTTAAGTACAATATTATTAAATTAATTTCTACCTGTTTTTCTTTTTAAAAATGTTGCTTGCTAGATCAGCAAACTTTTTCCATGAATTGTCAGATGGAAATAGCTTAGGCTCTGTGGGCCACATACAGTTTCTATGGCATGGTCTTCTTTACTTTTGTTTTTATTTATTTTTTTAATCTTTGACAATTTATTCACTAATATATGCCAACTGACTCTAACAGTGCCTCACACAAAATAAGTGCTAAAAAATTAATTAGAAGCAATTAGCTGATAAAATTCAATAGTGACAATTATCCCAACTCTTTGGAATTCTTACTAGATAGATATTTGAGATAATTTATTTATCAGTGTTTAAAAATTAAAGGAGTGGCCCTTCTCATCTGACATCAGACAGCAGAATTGCTGCAGGGCTGAGGGTAAGGGGAAATAGTTGTAGCCCACTTATGGGCTCCCCTAGAAGCCCAGACAGTAAAGAATCTGCCTGCAATGCAGGAGACCCAGGTTTGATCCCTGGGTCGGGAAGATCACCTGGAGAAGGGAACAGCTACCCACTCTAGTATCCTTACCTGGAAAACCCCATGGACAGAGGAGCCTGGCGGGTTACAGTTCATGGGGTCACAAAGAGTTGGACACAACTGAGCGACTAACACTTTCCCTTTACAATGGGCATACTTAATTGTTTTACTGTAAAAACTGTTCCTAGCTCATGGGCAGTACACATACAGGCTACCCAGGACAGCAGTTCTAGTCACAGCTCTATTGTAATACATCTGTCATTCTAACTTGAGCACTCAATGGAAAGCCAGGATGCTCTTCTCTGAAAATGAACTAGGCTGAATCCATACAGAGGATTGTTGTCCTCATTCTACAGAGGAGGACATTGAGGTCTAGGGAATTTTAACAGCTTTTACAAGTCAAATAGCTAGTAAGTGCAAAGTTAGAATGCCCACCTCCAAAGCTCATGTATGACACTGCATCATACTTTCTCCATAATTAAGACTTTCTTTAGTGTGACTAATAAATTTTCACTGATTCGTTCATTTAGCTTACCAATATTCATTGAATGAATATTTATTCATTCTACAAATAATAGAGATACATCCCCTGTTCCACATTTAAGCTCATTTTTGAGAAGGGCTTCCCTGGTGGCTCAGCCAGTAAAGAATCTGCCTACAATTTGGGAGACCCAGGTTCTATCCCCAGGTTAGGAAGACCCCTGGAGAAGGGAATGGCTGCCCACTCCAGTATTCTTCCCTGGAGAATTCCAAGACAGAGGAGCCTGGTGGGTCCCAGTTCCTGAGATCACAAAGAGTCGAACACAACTGAGCGACTAACACATTAACACTTAAAAAGGCTTAAATATCTTACCGACTTAATTTATGAGATACAAAATGAAGTGGAAAACTGACAATTATTGGCTTTTTCCAATCAATATAGATGGCAAGCTTGATAATTCAGGCTTGATCTTGTTAACCCCAAACTGGCAGAGGTACAAACATTTTATGTTCTCACTTTTTTTCTAATTCAAGATCATTTATTAGCTTAAGACATAATAAAGTGGTGCTAAAATAGGTACAGAATCAAGCAGTAACAACCGACATTTTAATTAACGTAATAAAGTAATCAGTCTTTAGCTAGGCTAGTATGTTAGTCTATTTTCTTTCAGCATATTTGCTTAGCTGCATGATTATTCACTCTATCAAACTTTTTAGCTATTATTATTATTGTTAATCTTTTTTTGGTAGTAGCCCTCCAAAACTCTCTGGCTTTGCTATATATTATAAATGAACCACTTATTATTATCTTTATAAAATTTAGTAAAGTCTCATTTAAAATAAGTTCTTCTTTATAGACTATTTAGCTCTCCATTACCAATCCCTCCTAGAAATTCAATTAAAATGTAAACTGGATATTTTTGACGTTTTTCATTTAAAATCCCAACATTACTTTTTTTCCCTTAAACATCTCTCTAATTATGCAGTTGGTCTACACCTGATCTTCTCTTTGGGGGCCCTGGAACATCTTACAACCCTTCTCACTTCTAATAAGTATGCATAAATAAAATAGATTAAGAGAAACCTAGAGGCCTAGGATTCTTCTCTCCTTTTGTTTTTCTTTTCAATTCATGTGGCAAATGACATTATTTTTAGTATGAACTATAAATTTCCACTCTATGTATGCTGTTGGGTTGGGTGTAAAGTGTTTAAGTTTGAGAATACCTCTCCCCTACAGGAAAATTACAAACACATTTGGGCTGAGGACTCTCAGAGTTGAGGAATAATTCCATTAAGTTTAGACGTCTTTTCATAGTATTTTCAGAACATTAATCCATAAAGAAGCATCTATTTTCAATACTATTATGACTGGTCCAAATATTTTCCCCCTTGAATTAGAAAAAAAAAGGGGGGAGAGTAGTAGGAGAAAAAAAGGCTCCATTCTTCAGAAACTTGGATGGAAAGTCAGGAAAGTTCTAAAATCACTAAATTTCATGATTAAAAGACTAATTTTGTTTTATCCAAGCTACGGAATCATTTTCATCAGAAATAAAATAGGTGTCCATAATAATCTGACACAATTGGTGTAATTCAACAATTGAATACTGGAATCAATAATTGAACCAGTTGCTTTTCAGTGTGACTGTGTGTATATATACACATAAGCATGTGTTAGTTGCTCAGCTGTGTTCAACTTTTTGTGACTCCATGGATTGTAGCCCACCAGGCTCCTCTGTCCATGGAATTCTCTAGGCAAGAATACTGGAGTGGGTTGCCATTTTCTTCTCCATATATACATTCATATACTGGCTTCCCAGGTGGCGCTAGTGGTAAAGAACCTGTCTGCCAGTCCAAGAAACATAAGAGACACTGGTTCAATCTCTGGGTCTGAAAGATCCCTTGGAGGAGGGCATGACAACCCACTCCAGTGTTCTTGCCTGGAGAATCCCATGGACAGAGGAGCCTGGTGGGCTACAGTCCGTAGGGTTGCCAAGAGTTGGACACAATGGAAGTGATTTATCACAAGTGGATATTTATATACATATAAACATTTATGTTGATATATATGCATATATTTTAAAGTTAAATTGTGATACATATATATTTATTGTATACACATATATAAAATGTATACATTTACCTGAGTAATATATATATTCCATATATATATTCCATATATATATGGAAATATATATAAATAAATATATATATATATATATATATATGACTCAGCTAGTGAAGAATCTGCCTGCAATGTGGGAGACCTGGGTTCAATCCCTGGGTTGGGAAGATCCCCTGGAGAAGGGAAAGGCTGCCCATTCCAGTATTGTGGCCTAGAGAATTCCATGGACTGTATAGTGCATGGGATCACAAACAGCCGGACACAACTGAGTGACTTTCACTTTCACTTCCACTTTCACATATATATACGGAAAGAGAGCTGTAACAATTTAAATCATGTTTTATTTTCATCTACTTTTGCAGTGTAAATGAAGTTCGATAACAATCCTAGTGAACTAGTTGGCCATGAACTTGTTTATTTTTCTTGCATACTTATTAAATTCATACATTTAAGGAAATATCTTGAATCTCTTAATCCTATTCACCTTTTCTTTTTAATTATAGAGAAAAAAATGCTTACATTTTGCAGTGTCAATTGACATGCCCCATGTAAACGGTCTCTCTCTCTCACGTTGAGATGTAAAAATACTGCTGCTTCCTCTTAAACATATCTTCAGTTCAGTTCAGTTCAGTTCAGTCGTGTCTGACTCTTTGCAACCCCATGAACTGCAGCACGCCAGGCCTCCCTGTCCATCACAAACTCCCAGAGTTCACTCAAACTCACGTCCATCGAGTCGGTGATGCCATCCAGCCATCTCATCCTCTATCGTCCCCTTCTCCTCCTGCCCCCAATCCCTCCCAGTATCACAGTCTTTTCCAATGAGTCAACTCTTTGCATGAGGTGGCCAAAGTACTGGAGTTTCAGCTTTAGCATTAGTCCTTCCAAAGAACACCCAGGACTGATCTCCTTTAGGATGGACTGGTTGGATCTCCTTGCAGTCCAAGGGACTCTCAAGAGTCTTCTCCAACACCACAGTTCAAAAGCATCAATTCTTTGGCGCTTAGCTTTCTTCACAGTCCAACTCTCACATCCATACGTGACTACTGGAAAAACCATAGCCTTGCATATCTGTCAACATCAATATTTTAAGGATATTGAAAAGGATACAGAGCGGTGTTTCCACTGCACTGAATTTTTAAAATTATATTTACTTACTGAGACTTATTATTGAACTTGTTTATTGGAGGAAATGGCAAACCACTTCAGTATTCTGGCCTGGAAAATCCCATGGACAGAAGAGCCTGGTGGGCTACAGTCCATGGGGCCACAAAAGCGTCAGACAGGACTGAGCAACTAGGCACACATGCATAATAGTCTATTAGCCTTTAGTTGATCTAGGTTTCTGGGAAACAGAAACATTCGGTAAGCTGGGAAAATAAGTTTCCAATGTCCCCAACGAATAAAATAGGTAGCTGTGCAGGTTGGTGTAACATTGGAAGGTATTTTAATCTAATCTTTTCTCATCCTCTCTTTAACTGGGAAAGTTATTTAGCCTTTCTCAACATTTCTAAACTTCTATAATGTTACTAAACTAAACTTGTGAGGACCAGCACAAATAACTTCATATAAAACACCATCCAGTATAGTCCCTGACAAAAAGAAAGCACTGAGTAAATAATAGTTGATATTATTTTTTGTTGCTGTTATTGAGGAAATATGTGATTACAAAGGTAAGAGGTGACTTCTACATCTGTAAGTATAGAAAATTTCGTTATTTGCTGCAGACATAGGACTTTTTACATCGTCCTAAGTCAAAGTAGAAATAAGTTTATTAGAATGGGATTAATTTAATTACAGCACAATTGACTAAGAAAACTGCCTGCACTGTAAAACAGGAACAGGGCTAATTTTGCAGAGCATGGAGAACTCTCTGCCTCTGGTAATTATAAATATAATTCACAAAACTATTTGCCTTTGCATCCTAATAATACTCAACATTTTGTAAGTTGGTATGTGTCCATAAATTTAAGCAGCAGCTTAGTAAAGAAGTAGCACAGATTTTAAAGCAGTGAGTGGTGTGCTGAAGTTGGTGCTAGAAAGAATGAATAATTAAATATTCAGGAATTGTAAACCTGTTATTAAACCATTGGCAGCTTGAAGTCAACCATAGTAGGACCATTCAAACCATGGGAATTGGCAAATGCTACAAATCTCAGGTTCTCCCCACTCATCCCGAAGACCTGGTTTACCAGTAAACTTCTGATGTGGACATATATAAATGTGTATTTAATTGCCAGCTTTAACACTAAATGGTTTATAGACTTTAACAAGTTATGTTGTACTTCTCTCCTGCAATTTCATCATCTGGAAAGCAATACAATTACTTCTTTGTCATAAGTTTGCTTTTGATTAAATAATTTTAGCTACATGATCATCTAATACATACTTTGTAAGTGGTAGCTCATACTAATAAGCCAAAATCATGTAAGACAAAACAATGAAAAGTAGAAATTAAAAGTAAATGAAGTTTCAGAAAACAGGGTCTTTTGCCAATGTACATGCTTCTTTAAGGAAGAGATTCTACATATACAATAGAAAGGAGGTGATTCACTCAAGTTTCACTCACCGTGAAGAGAGTGCTGTGTGATCTTCCACTCTCCTCAGAGCGTGAGAAAAAAGAATCAGCTCTACCCGAGCTCCTCTCTTGGTGAGCTTGTTGCTCTGGGACTGGCTCATATAAGCTGTCCATAGAGCCTTCCTGCAGTAGAGAGATTTCTGAGTTAATTAAGGAATAAGGAAATGATAATTTTCATTTGGAAAGTTGTCTAACCATCTACCCACCTTTATACAGTACCCTATCTAAATGATCCTTTGCACTGGGATTATACTTTATGGTATGTCAGTGTTCAACAATGAGCAAGACAGCAAAGAGAGGCATTCTCAGCACTCACTAGAGAGCCAGGAATTAAAATAAAACTCTAAGTGTTGGTGAAAATGAAAGGGTTAGTTGCTCAGTTGTGCCTGACTCTTTGCAACCCCACAGATGTCTGCCAGGCATCTCTATTCATGGAAATCTCCAAGCAAGAATATTGGAGTGGGTAGCCATTTCCTTCTCCAGGGGAATCTTCCTGGCCCAGGGACCAAACACAGGTCTCCTGCATTGCAGGCAGATTCTTTACTGTCTGAGCCATGAAGGAAGCCCCAAATGAGGCAGTTTCTCAAGAAGCATGATGAGAACATAAAGTTCTAGGTAAGAAAAGACCTCTTTGGACACCAATAAACTTCACTGGCTGTCAGGTCAGAGTTTTTAGTTATACGCATCTCTCTGATGGGAATACCAATTAGTACTATGTCCTTGTATAAGAAACACAATCTGTACTTCAGCTTTCTCAATTGTAAAGTTGCAGTTTCATTCACCTTAAAAGAAGAACTCGGAATAAAATTAAATACAGTGTATGCTTTGAAATAGCAAAAATATCTCACAGGTACAATAAAGGCATTAACATTTATGTTTAAAGTATTTATATTAATAAGTTATATTATTCACTTGTTTTTATCTTTTTGGAATAATGAATTTTAAAATGTATGACTCTACATGTAACACTATTGTGAACTCTATGCTTCTTTGTATTTGGGAAGCAAACTTACTGACTAATTAACTTGTTATGATTTTTTTCCTTTTAAGATTAAATTGTATTGTGTGGCATCAGCTGGAGACAGTCTTAAGGGAGAGAGGTATACACTCAATATACTGAAAATTTCCAGTGATAGTAACTGGTGATGCTGATAATGATGTCATCAATATAAATGTCTGCTGGATTACAAAAAAAAGCTTTCTTGCTTGAAACAATGAGTGAGAAATCATAGTATTGTACAACAAATGTTCTCATCTTTAAAAATACCTTTTGTTAAGATTCAAACAAAATAAAGATTGAATTGTATTCACATTGTCTACCTTTAGAAATTTCAACCAATAAGCTCTGTGCTACAATTCCATAATTCAAGCAACTTGAGCTCCAAATGAATTATTGAGAAAATTTAAAAGACCTAGGTTAAGTCCTAAGACATGTGTGCTCTAAATGCCTAAACATGTAGGAAAGTTGAAAGCCTAACAGAATCACAAAGTGGTAATTGGAGGTTAAGCTTTGAACCTATTAAGTGTCTGCCCATAAACAGGCAACACTGCCGGATCTTGAATCTTGTGGTATAATGTGTGATGGTGGTCCTCCGCATGAAGCAAGCACCCTGATGAAATCCAGGGGCTGTAGCAGCACCCACAGGAGGCTGAAAAATGAAAGGAGGAGGCGGGAAAAATCTCCTTCCCAAAGCTGCTGAGGCTGTTGCTTCTAGGAAGCCATAGGCCAGAAAAGTAAAATTCAATGCAGCCAGCAAAGTGGGATCAGAGACAAGCTGCCAACTGATTCAGTGACTGGATCAGTAATAAACCAAGAATCACCCTGGGATGAGATACCTGGACCAGCAATGCAAACCTTGTTTCTAAACTGGGGCTTCAGAAAGACTGGAGATTTTTGCCTCACAGCTAGATGGAGAAAGGTAAAGAGGCCAGGAAGGAGAGAAAAGAGAGAGAGGAGGATGGAGGTGAGAGGCAGAGGAGAGGGAAAGACAGACCGAGACACTCGGAGACACTCAGAGAGAGAGAGATGAGAGTTATGCTCCAGCACCGGCCAGAACACATGTAGGGATCAAAAGCTGAGAAAAAGTCAACTGAACTGACAGTCTGAGAATAAAGCCATTTCCATTTCCATTCCATTGCATGAATGTAAAATCATAAAACAGGTGAAAAATAATTTAAAGAGAACATTTATCATCTTCACATGAGCTAAATAAAAAAGGAATATTACAATTAAAATAATTAACCCATGATGAAACCAAAACAGGCAGAGACAAAAAATAAAACAAGAAGTCTTGAAAATAATATAACCACAGACATTTGTATTAAGTAATCAAAAATTGGGATGAACTCTAGACCTCTCAAAAGAATTAGAAAATGCTGACGAGTTCACCCAAAGTACATAAAAGAGTAAACAGAAAACCCATGAATCATGCGGGTAAATATGTGGAGGACATATTGAGGCATTACAACATCAGATTATCAGGAATTCTAGCAAAATAAAGTGAGAGATTTTTCTTGCCAATCAAGAAAACAAGGGTCCAGTTTTACTTATAGTTTTAAGAACTCCTAAATGCAATGTTAGCAAAATTAAATTTAATAATGTATTTAAAAATTCACCATGGTCAATTACAGGAATACAAGGATATTTCAACAGTTAAACATAGTGTAACATGCTTAAAAATTTTTTATCACTTCAATAAATATTTTAAGGCTTTAAACAATGTATTATTCATCTTTGATAAAATCTCAGCAAATTGGGAAAAGACAGGACTTCCTCAACCTCATTAGGGTTATTTATCAAAAACCTCAGGAAGACTCAATTAGAAGTAATTACATGAACATTAGAAGCAAGACTAGGATGCCTGCCATATAGTATTTTTATTTGTCAATGTTATAGGAGAGAGAGAGAGAGAAGCTGAGAACGATATAATTGCTACAGAAGAGGAAAATTTACAGATTATCTACATAAAAAGTACTAGAAAAAAACATAGATTGTTAGAAGCAGGAAGACCAAGGTTCAATTCCTGGGTCGGAAAGATCCTCTGGAGAAGGAAATGGCAACCCATTCCAGTATTTTTGCCTGGAGAATCCATGGACAGAGGAGTTTGGCAGACTATAGTCCATTGGATTGCAAGAGTCAGACATGACTTAGCAACTAAACCACCACCACTTCCTTGCAATATCAATATTTGAAAATCAATGACACATCTACAAATCAGCAAAAACAAATTAGGAAAAAAATCACAATAGCAACCAAAATTCTTTAGACTACTAGCAATAAAGTTAGCAAAAATGTACAAGAATTTTTTAGAGAAAATTATAAAACATCTTTAAAGGCCATGAAAGATTAGAATAAGAGGAGAGTTATACACGTTTGTGGATGAGTGAACTCAACCTCAGAATGAAGTCAATTTCCTCTAAAGGTGTAAAATTTAAATTTATTTTAATCAAAATCCCATAAAAATCTTTCACATAACTTGATAAGATGATTCAGTATATTTATAGAAGCAAAGAGATTTAAAAAGTCCACATTATGAAGATGAACAAGAAGAGGACATTCTTAGGAGTAAGATATCTGCTGGGCATTAGAATTACCTTAATAGGTATGTAGAACAGTCAAAAATAAAAGGATGGAGATATACCAATGGGATAAAATATATAAACCAAATAAAGATAGGGGCAGCATTGCAAATCACTGAAGAAATGGTGCACGGGAAATTGATTTGTAACCTTACTGGGTTACAAAGTCAAGCTAAGCTCAATATCTCTATGATGAGCTCAACAAAAAAATCATCCTGCTTCTAATGAGCAGGTTTTCTAAAAGCCTTATCACCATGTAAAACTCTAAAAAAAATTCTGGATTCAGAGTGGCCCACATAAAAGGATAATCCTGCCTCCCTTTTGAAAAATAGACCCCATTTGGAGTTTATAGATCCAAAATAATAGCAATCACCTTTAATGGATTATTTATAGTATCCTTGGTTAAAAATGGGTAGTTCATTAAGTTTGGCTTTATATTTCTCTTAAAAACCCCATTTACTAAAAGATTTACAATTTCCCCCTACACTTAAGAGAATGTTTAACTCATTCATTGACTTTCCTAATGCTAATCTTTATGCGATGCTTATTATTTAGCATCACCTATTTCTTAAAGATTTAAAGGTCAATATGTTTATTTACACTTCCATTTTTAAATTCTACAATCTCTCCACTAAGTCAGTAGTTTTTAATCTCTTCTTTAAAATGCTGTGCCCCATGTGTTCACATTCCTATAGGCACAGATAAAATGTGTTTTGAATTATGCACCAATTCCTGGCAAAAACTGTGACCCCACCCCTTTTTCACAGCTCATAACAGCATGGTAGGGTGTCACAACACCCTGATTGGGAGCCCATATGCTAAATAACTTTATTTATTTATTCCCCAAGAAGGAATAAAAATATCTAAAATAGTTGTAATTTTTTTTTAACCAAGTACCTTGTGGACATTTTCTTATTATAGAAATTACTTTTAACCTTATATAAACTTCGGAATGCTTACCCACAATAAGTCAGTGTTAATGATGGTTAAACCTAAGCTAATACGTTTCTGAACAAGGCTGGTTTAAAGAGATGGAAAAGAGTTGGCAGTTAAACTGAGTACATGAGGCATGTCTTTGAAGCAATCCTTTTTGAGGGCATGCCACTTTCCCTATAATACAGAGAAAGACAATCACACTCATTATATGGTTATGTCTTTACTAGCAGGATTACAAAGCATATGCCATGCTATGCTGAGCTCTGCTATGTTATAGAAACATTAGCATACTGCTTATAGCACCATTCAGCCTGATTTCAGAACAGGGTCGGCTCTGCCGCTACACTGCCTATTTCCATGGGAAGTATATTCCTGTAAACCACATATAGCTCTTTTAGAGCAACTAGAAGCAAATGCATAATACCACTTAAATCACCTGAAATGGGATTTCTCCAGTCAGATTTATATGGCACAAAGCAAAGTTGAGCACTGGCGGTTATTTTGTAAATTAGGAGTATATAGGCAAGCTGAACTCGATGATTCAGCCTGCCACAACTCACAATTCCATTTTATTTTTCAAGATGCTCTAAGATTAAATCCCATATCTTGGCTTAAAATGCTTCCTGTTTAGGTATTACAACTATGTCAGCACCATCTCTAGCACTTATGTTAATCTTATTTGCAATTTGGAAAGAAAACAAACATCAAAGTAAACCATTTTATTTCCTCAAATGACAGGGATCTCCCACTGACATCTTGAAAAACCAATGAATAGGCATAATACCGTGCTGTAAACACAGATAGAAATGAATAAAATTATTTTTGAAATCCATTTTTAGCATTGGCAGATGGTCACAACTGCAGGTTGGAGTTATAAAATATTTCCAGATCTATGACTACCTGCTAACTTCCACTGATCCACTTCAGGCTAAAAGGAAAAAAAAGCCATAATGTAAAAAAGAATTTGAGAGCTGCCTACTCCCTTGAATGAGTGCATCTGCAGGACTGGATTAATCTATTGTATCTTGCATTTACAGGGCTGTATAACTCAGAAAGCTGCCTCCATGGTGGGTTTAACCAAACCAACATTGAACTGAATCCATTACTCAAACAATAAAGGAGGAATTTTGATTACTCAGAATGTCCCAAAGCAAAACCAGTAAGCCCAATGCAGCATATTTTGCAAAATAAAAACTCTTGTGCTCAATAATGAAAAGAAGAAAATAGTTCCTCAAAAAGACTATCTACATCTCACACTTAGAAATTCAATATCAAACTGTTAAGTAATTAATCATTGTTATAGATAAATATATGCTGCTTTTGTAAATTACTTGCCTCGGCACACAGTTGGCTAAAGTTCTTTAATGAAAATGTTTCCTTATTTTTCTGACATAGACTTTCTTATGAAATCCTACAATGTATCCTAAAATATCACCACTTAGGGGGTTTAGGGTAGACCCTAGTTCCAGACAATAAAATGAAAATGAGGATATAAATTGTACATGTATTAAAAATCTTACCAGCGAAAAGCAGAAAAGATTCATTTTGGTCAGTTTCCGCTCCTTGTCGCAGTGCACTCTCTTGGCTTCACAGCTGTTTGGACAGTGCTCCCGGGAGATTACTCCAGAGTAAAATCCTTGCCGTAATCCCAGGGATTCACAGACCATTATCAAATGAAACAGGTCTTTGTTGAACAAACAATTTTCTAAATTAATGAGGAGCCCTGACTAATAAAAAGAGAGAATGAGACTAACCATGATCTTTGTAAACAGATTTCAATGGTGACAATAATATTCCTAAAATCTGGAAGAAAAATGCAGTGGAAACAACCATAGGCCTATTTGAGTTAAAAATATGAAGCACACCCTGGAAAAAATGGCATTCTCCAACGTGAAAGCAGCCCCTTCCCTTGAAAGAACTGGTTCAAAGCTCAGTACCAGGTGCGCCCCATCACCCATGTCTTCTTCCTCTTCCACTGATTAAAATAATGTTGGATCCCTTACTCTTTTTATGATGGTAAATTATGCATCATTTAAAGTTTCCCATTTTAACCATTTTTAAGTGTACAGTTTTGTGGCATTGGGTATACTCGTGTTATTGGGCAAACATCACAGCCATCCATCTCCAGAACATTTCCGTCTTATAAAACTGAAATTCTGTACCCATTAAACACTAACTCTCCTCCATTCCTCCCTCCCCCCAGCCCCTGGTAACCACCATTCTACTTTTTGTTTCTGTGAATTTCACTATTCTAGGTACCTCATTTCGGAGAGGGCAATGGCACCCCACTCCAGTACTCTTGCCTGGAAAATCCCATGGATGGAGGAGCCTGATGGGCTGCAGTCCATGGGGTCACTAAAAGTCGGACATGACTGAACGACTTCACTTTCACTTTTCACTTTCATGCATTGGAGAAGGAAATGGCAACCCACTCCAGTGTTCTTGCCTTGAGAATCTCAGGGACAGGGGAGCCTGGTGGGCTGCTGTCTATGGCGTTGCACAGAATCGGACACGACTGAAGCGACTTAGCAGCAGCAGCAGGTACCTCATTTAAGTGAAATCATGCACTATTTACCTTTTGTAATTAGCTTCTTTCACCTAGCATAATGCATGTATCAGAATTTTATTTTAGTGTAATTGAGAGTCCCTTGGACTGCAAGGAGATCCAACCGGTCCATCCTAAAGGATATCAGTCCTGGGTGTTCATTGAAAGGACTGATGCTGAAGCTGAAACCCCAATACTTTGGCCACCTCATTCGAAGAGTTGACTCATTGCAAAAGGCCCTGATGCTGAGAAGGACTGGGAGCAGGAGGAGAAGGGAATGATAGAGGATGAGATGGCTGGATGGCATCACCGACTCGATGGACATGAGTTTGAGTGAACTCCGGGAGTTGATGATGGACAGGGACGCCTGGCGTGCTGTGATTCATGGGGTTGCAAAGAGTCGGACACGACTGAGTGACTGAACTGAACTAAACTGAATGTTCATTGGATGAATGTACCACATTTTTTCAACAGAAATGGAGATGATTAATTCATTTATTTATTCATTCGTTCGTTTTTATCAGAGTATAGTTGATTTACAAGGGCTTCCTTGGTAGCTCAGTTGGTAAAGAATCTGCCTGCAGTGCAGGAGACCCGGGTTCAATCCCTGGGGTGGGAAGATCCCTTGGAGAAGGAAATGGCAAACCACTCAAGTATTCTTGCCTGGAAAATCCCATGGAAAGAGGAGCCTGGTATGCTACAGTTCATGGGTTGCAAAGAGTTGGGCACAACTGAGCAACTAACATTGCTGTCTTAGTTTCAGGTATGCAGAAGAGGAATCAGTTATACATATGCATATATCCACTTTTTTAGATTCTTTTCCCATATAGGCCACTACGGAGTATTAAGTAGAGTTCCCTGTGGTATATGGTACGTCTTTGTTAGTTATCTATTTTATGTATGTGTGTAAATGTCAATCCCATCTCCCAATTTATCCCTCCTCCCCCCCAAGATGTATGTATCACAATTTGTTTATTCATTTATGTTGATGGACACTTTGGTTACTTTTACTTTGTATCTATTGCAAACAATGCTGCTTTGAATATGAGCATACACGAATCTGTATGCATCCCTGATGTCAATTCTTTTGACTGTTTACCCAAAAGTAGAAATCTTGCAAAGTTAAATTTAGATCTTGCAAATGTGCTTTTATTTCAGCTGGCCTTGGACTTATTTTTCCTTTAAATTATATGTATTTCTGGTTCCCCACTAGAAATGGCATCTACAGTTGTCCCTTGTCCTTTAATTAGAAATACCTGGAGAGTTGCATGGTAAACTTCTACTTTGGAGTGTTATTATCTAAGAATACTTTGAGTTCCATGTAATAGACTGCAGGATAGACTGCTTACTCATGACTAAGAGCTGTTCTTCTCATATAAGTGTTGGTCTGTTGATTCACAATTGTTGGCACTAATGCAGAGCATTGCCTTTGACTGTGTGGATCACAATAAACTGGGCAAAATTCTTCAAGAGATGGGAATACCAGACCACCTGACCTGCCTCTTGAGAAACCTGTGTGCAGGTCAGGAAGCAACAGTTAGAACTGGACATGGAACCACAGACCGGTTCCAAATAGGAAAAGGAGTATGTCAAGGCTGTATATTGTCACCCTGCTTATTTAACTTATATGCAGAGTACATCATGAGAAATGCTGGGCTGGAAGAATCACAAGCTGGAATCAAGATTGCCGGGAGAAATATCAATAACCTCAGATATGCAGATGACACCACCCTTATGGCAGAAAGTGAAGAGGAACTAAAAAGCCTCTTGATGAAAGTGAAAGAGGAGAGTGAAAAAGTTGGCTTAAAGCTTGACATTCAGATCATGGCATCTGGTCCCATTACTTCGTGGCAAATAGATGAGGAAACAGTGGAAACAGTGGCTGACTTTATTTTTGGGGGATCCAAAATCACTGCAGATGATGATTGCAGCCATGAAATTAAAAGACATTTATTCCTTGGAAGGAAAGCTACGACCAACCTAAACAGCATATTAAAAAGCAGAGACGTTACTTTGTTAACAAAGGTCCATCTAGTCAAGGCTATGGTTTTTCCGGTAGGCATATATAGATGTGAGAGTTGGACTATAAAGAAAGCTGAGCGCTGAAGAATTGATGCTTTTGAACTGTAGTGTTGGAGAAGACTCTTGAGAGTCCCTTGGACTGCAAGGAGATCCAACCAGTCTATTCTAAAGGAGATCAGTCCTGGGTGTTCATTGGAAGGACTGATGTTGAAGCTGAAACTCCAATATTTTGGCCACTTCATGTGAAGAGTTGACTCATTAGAAAAGACCCTGATGCTGGGAAAGATTGAGGGCAGAAGGAGAAGGGGATGACAGAGGATGAGATGGTTGGATGGCATCACTGACTCAATGAACATGGGTTTGGGTGGACTCTGGGAGTTGGTGATGGACAGGGAGGCCTGGCATGCTGCGGTTCATGGGGTCGCAAAGAGTCGGACACGACTGAGCAACTGAACTGAACTGAATTGAACTGATGCAGAGAATCAGTGAGGTCAGAGTCATGGCCACAGGCCACAGTTCCCTTGCCCTTCCCATCAAGGTCTGAATCTGGATGCACAAGCTCAAAGCATGAAGCTCTCACACTTTTAGATGAAGGCATCAGACAGCATAGGCATGAATGTCAAGTAGCCCTCTGTGTTTGGCTGCTTTTTTATGATCCTCCCTAGAGCCTTGGCATCCCTGTAAGTTACACTATTTCTGCATGCTTTCTTAAGTTAGTACTTTTGGGGAGTATTATTTAAGGTATATTTTGAGAAGATATAATATTAAAATTTAATCAAAACCAGATGAAACTAGGACTTTGAGCCTCTTCTTTAAGGTCTCTTTTAGAAGCTATAACATTAATTCAAGTGCCAATATTTTTAAAATTTCATTATGAAATTTTCACACATCCTCAAAAGTAGAGTTCAATAATCCCTTCATATTTCCATCATCTATGTGCAAAAAACCATCAAGATGCCCTGTTTTATCCTTCTCATTTTTCTTTCCTGCCAAAGTGTTTTAAACCCCAGACACAATGTCATTTCACTCCTACATACCTTCACTTTGTATCTCTAAAATGTTTTTTGACATTTTCTTAGATAATCTAAGGGCTATTGCTACACCTAAAAATTATTCCACGATAACGTCAGATATTCCTTGTGTCACACCTGCCTTGGAAAGAGAGAGTCTCTTCTCCAATCTCTTGACTATGAGCTGAGGCTGGAACTTGATACATAGAACATGGCAGCGGCATCATTGTGCTAGATCTAAGCCTTGTCTTTAAGAGGCTGCCAACTCCCCCTGCCTTCTTCTTTGAACGCAGCTGTTTCATGCATGCAGAGACCTGCATGAAGCAACACTGAAGACTCCTGTGAAAGCCCCAACTGCTCTTCAAGCTAGCAGGCAGCACCAATACGCTAGCCCTGTGACCAAGGCCATCTGGGGAGTAAGGCCCAAGTCCCTGGCGATCCACATTAACTATGCCAGATGGAGCAGAGAGCTGTCCCTCAAGACAGCTGACCGAATTACAAAATTGTAAGGAAATAAATTACTGGGTTTTTTTAAGCCACGAAGTTCTGGGGTGGTTTGTCATGTGACAAGATAGCCAAAGCACTTTCCATAATTAAATTCCCCAATGATCTTTTTAAAAAAACAGTGATAATTTTCATTTGCTCCATTTGAGTCAAGATGCAAACAAGGACCACATGTCACATTCGGTTGTCATGTCTGGCAAGTTTCTTTAATCTCCCTACTAATTCCTCTGTTTGTCTGACTCTCTCTGTCTCTATCTTTTTCTATTTCTCTTTTTCTTCCTTGCTATTAACTTTTGCAAAAATTAGGTGCTGTAAAATATATCACATTCACATTTTCTTTTTGCTTTAAAATTTTTCTTTCTGTACTTTTCCCCTCAACTTGAAGTTCTCCTAACCTATATCTTTTAGAAGCAATCAAAACAATAAAATATACTTTTTTATTTTTTTTTGGAAAAAGGTCTCTGAGGTGTTCATGTTACATGAAGACACTACCCAAAAGTCATGGCTAATTCAAAGAGCAGAATAGGTCCTGATGGGGACAGCAAATCCTTCTATTGCCTCCCCTCACATTCTTCTTTTCTCAAATGCTGAAAAAAAAACTGTTTTTTATCTATTTCCTCTGAAGATAGAATTTCTATACTCTGTAAGTTGATAATTACTTTTCATTCCAACAGGTAGTTATCACGATAGTATGCAAAGGACATAAGTTTTGGAACCAAATAGACCTGAATTTGAATTCAGTAACTTGCTATTAAATCTTTGACAAGTCACTTAATTTCTCTGAATGTCAATTTCCACTTCTATTAAAAAAAAGTGATGAAAGGATCTTTCTTAAAATCTGTTTATTTAAATTGATGCATGTGTGATAAGTCACTTCAGTCGTGTCTGATTCTTTGCAACCCTGCAATGGCACCCCACTCCAGTACTCTTGCCTGGAAAATCTCATGGATGGAGGAGCCTGGTGGGCTGCAGTCCATGGGGTTACTAAGAGTTGGACACGACTGAGCGACTTCACTTTCACTTTTCACTTTCCTGCATTGGAGAAGGAAATGGCAACCCACTCCAGTGTTCTTGCCTGGAGAATCCCAGGGACGGGGGAGCCTGGTGGGCTGCCGTCTATGGGGTCGCACAGAGTTGGACACGACTGAAGCGACATAGCAGCAGCAGCAGCAGGACTGTAGTCAGCCAGTCTTCTCTGTCCACTGGATTCTCCAGGCAAGAATACTGCAGTGGGTTGTTATGCCCTCCTCCAAGGGATTTTCCCAACCCAGAACTCAAACCCACATCTTCTGTAGCTCCTGCATTGCAGGCAAATTCTTTACTGCTGAGCTACCAGGGAAGCACACATAAATTGATACCAATGTATGTAAAGTGAATTGCAAGAGGAATTCAGCAAATGCTATTGTGAATTAGTTTGGTCACCTCTTTGAATTGCAGTGTGTACCAAGAGCAGCCACTAAATTCCACTGTCAAACTAAAAGAGAAGGAAGAAGGGCTGTGTCATGGTCAAAACACATCACAGCAGAAGCCACAAGATCTGGATAATTTTATACCTAGCTTTAGAAATAAGGAGCTCCCTGACAAAGTCTCCCAAATTTAGAGGATTTTTTAGCTTCTTAATCTACAAACAAAACCTATAGACTAAGCCTTTCTCAACATTTTTCACATTAAAGAACACACACCAAAAAATGGGTGTTTCCTTAAGGTTCCATTGATCACTGCAAGTTCCAAGGAGGTGTTATATTAACATATATGTAACCATTCTTAATGTATCAGCAGCTCACTACACAACAGTTGGGAAACTCTGGTCTGAAAGATATCTAAAACTCCTCTAGCTCATGACACTCATGGTGGATATTTCAGAGCAGTAAAAATGGTAAAGTTAGAATGAGGGAGAGGAAAAACCTTTCAAATTACATAGAGGTAAATCTAATACTTATATTCAAATTTACTGCATGAAACTATAGTACAGACAATTCTGAGACCCCACCTTATCCCCAGGTGGTACTTCCTTAAGTTAAATTGAAGTAATTATAAATTACCCACTCTTTTCATTGAAAAGGAATGTCTTAACTCAATAAATAATCATTTATTGTTTCAAGTCCATTTCTAACATTTCATAAACAAAGGACAGGAATAAAGTCATGGATTTTGAAGAAGCATAATTAGAGTAGTAGAACATAAAGTATGTATCATTTTGGAAATTATCTGTAGACAGGATTACCATCATATCTATTAATTTATTCACCCAGATAACATTGTTCTCCCACTTTTAAGCCATCAAAGGAAAAGGGAGGAAAAGAGAAAGGGAAAGGAAGAGGGAAAAAGAGGGAGTCAGAAAAGGGGGGGTGGGTACTCTTACAGTACGTATATTCTTATGACGGACAATAAGTATCTTAACTTTCATGGACTGATTTTGAAGGACAGCTATAGTGTTCATTGCTCAGGCATGTCCTACTATTTGCGACCTCATGGACTGTAGCCTGCCAGGTTCCTTTATCCATGGGATTCTCCAGGCAATAAATAATAGTGGAGTGGGTTGCCATTTCCTCCTCCAGGGGATCTTCCTAACCCAGGGATTGAACCCAGGTCTCTGGCATTAAAGGCAGTTTCTTTACCCTCTGAGTCACCAGGGAAGCCCAACCTTGGGGTCTAAGTAAAAGTACACAGTAAAGGTATGGATCAAAATTCCCTCAAAATCTATGATATGACAGATGAGGTTAGTAGTTCTAATTCCCCAGACAGTTACGGAATGGTCAAAGATGTTGAAAGTTGAAAGTGAAAGTCACTGTCCTGTCAGACTCTTTTCGAACCCATGGACTATAGTTGGAATTCTCCAGGCCACGATACTGGAATGGGTAGCCTTTCCCTTCTCCAGGAGATCTTCCCAACCCAGGGATCGAACCCAGGTCTCCCACATTGCAGGTGGATTCTTTACCAGTTGAGCCACAAGGAAAGCCCTTGTCTTTAACAGAATGGTCAAAGAGACCAGGAAAAGCTCACCAAAGAAGGGAAGTTCAGCCTACACACTTGGCCCATAGGCTATCAATAACTCACACACACACTGGCACACCATAGAGTTAGTAAAATAAAGCAGAAAATGTGTATACTGAGAAAGCAGAGAGGCTAGAGCTCTGATTGTTCTTACCTTGTCCTGAAGATCCCGGACGAGCCCCCAAGATGATAGCCTATGGTGAACGATGTCGAATCCATGATCTCTGAAGAAAAACATTTAGCTATGGGATCAGGGACTAGGCTTGATCACTCAGAGCTTTTGTGTGGCAGAAGTTTTATTACACTGAAAAAGGTTCAGAGAAAGCTTCTGACCTAGACATCAGAAAGGGGATGGAGGGTGCCCCCCTCACTAGTCTTATCCAGGCCTTATATACTTTAGCCAAACCCACTCCCACAACATATATCTTAAATTAACAAGATTAGAACTAACAATAGAAATGTTTTACCAGACCCACACCCACAATATATGTCTTAAGATAACAAGATTAGTCAGGTGGTTCTTGTTAAGGAGAAACCTGTCCTCAAGTAAGTACATTGTTATATTGATTAAGACAAAAAATGTAGGAAAAAAAAGTTTGTCCTTTTCTCCTCCTTGAGAGTCCCAGCTAAGGGACAGCTAAGGAGCACCATATTTGTTAAATAAGAGTTTACAGGAATATGTTGGTTTTGAAATTATGAAATTTCTAGCTTTGTCTGATAAAGATTTTCAGTGTTTCCTGCAACCAAAGTAGAATTTTATAAAGAATAAACCTTTAGGAAGTTTAAGAGATTTGTTTTAGAAAGTAGCTATTTGCAGATATGGTAGAGAAGAAAAATGTTGCTTAAAAGGTATTCCAGGGGTTCAGTTCAGTTCAGTTGCTCAGTCGTGTGCAACTCTTTGTGACTCCATGAACCGCAGCACACCAGGTCTCCCTGCTGCTGCTGCTGAGTCACTTCAGTCGTGTCCGACTCTGTGTGACCCCATAGACAGCAGCCCACCAGGCTCCCCCGTCCCTGGGATTCTCCAGGCAAGAACACTGGAGTGGGTTGCCATTTCCTTCTCCAATGCAGGAAAGTGAAAAGTGAAAGGGAAGTCGCTCAGTCATGTCCGACTCTTTGCGACCCCATGGACTGCAGCCCACAAGGCTCCTCCGTCCATGGGATTTTCCAGGCAAGAGTATTGGAGTGGGGTGCCATTGCCTTCTCTGCCAGGCCTCCCTATCCATCACCAACTCCCAGAGTTCACCCAAATCCATGTCCATTGAGTCAGTGATGCAATCCAACCATCTCATCCTCTGTCGACCCTTCTCCTCCTGCCCTCAATCTTTCCCAGCATCAGGGTCTTTTCAAATGAGTCAGCTCTTCTCATAAGGTGCCCAAAGTACTGAAGTTTCAGCTTCAGCGTCAGTCCTTCCAATGAATATTCAGGACTGATTTTCTTTAGGATGGACTGGTTGGATTTCCTTGCAGTCCAAGGGACTCTCAAGAGTCTTCTCCAACACCATAGTTCAAAAGCATCAATTCTTCAGTGTTCAGCTTTCTTTATAGTCCAACTCTCACATCCATACATGAATACTGGAAAAACCATAGCCTTGATTAGACAGATGGAACTTTGTTAACAAAGTAATGTCTCTGCTTTTCAATATGCTGTCTAGTTTGGTCATAACTTTCCTTCCAAGGAGTAAACATCTTTTAATTTCATGGCTGCAATCACCATCTGCAGTGATTTTGGAGCCCCCCCAAAAAAGTGAGCCACTGTTTTCCCATCTATTTGCCATGAAGTAATGGGACCAGATGCCATGATCTTAGTTTTCTGAATGTTGAGCTTTAAGCCAACTTTTTCACTCTCCTCTTTCACTTTCATCAAGAGGCTCTTTAGTTCTTCTTCACTTTCTGCCATAAGGGTGGTGTCATCTGCATATCTGAGGTTATTGATATTTCTCCCAGCAAACTTGATTCCAGCTTGTGCTTCTTCCAGTCCAGCGTTTCTCATGATGTACTCTGCATATAAGTTAAATAAGTAGGGTGACAATATACAGCCTTGATGTACTCCTTTTCCTATTTGGAACCAGTCTGTTGTCCCATGTCCAGTTCTAACTGTTGCTTCCTGAACTGCATACAGATTTCTCAAGAGGCAGGTCAGATGGTCTGGTACTCCTATCTCTTTCAGAATTTTCCACAGTTTCTGGTGATCCACACAGTCAAAGGCTTTGGCATAGTCAAGAAAGCAGAAATAGATGTTTTTCTGGAACTCTCTTGCTTTTTCGATGATCCAGCCAATGTTGGCAATTTGATCTCTGGTTCCTCTGCCTTTTCTAAAACCAGCTTGAACATCTGGAAATTCACAGTTCATGTATTGCTGAAGCCTGGCTTGGAGAATTTTGAGCATTACTTTACTAGCGTGTGAGATGAGTGCAATTGTGCGGTAGTTTGAGCACTCTTTGGCATTGCCTTTCTTTGGGATTGGAATGAAAACTGACTTATATCAGTCCTGTGGCCACTGCTGAGTTTTCCAAATTTGCTGACATATTGAGTGCAGCACTTGCACAGCATCATCTTTGAGGATTTGAAATAGCTCAACTGGAATTCCATCACCTCCACTAGCATTGTTCATAGTGATGCTTCCTAAGGCCCATTTGACTTCACATTCCAGGGGCAGAAAAATCCATAAATGATATCTCTGTCCCTCAATTTCATCAGTAAAGCATATGACATAGAATTGAATAATCTCAAGTCTCTTGCATCTTTTTCCAAACTCTTGTAGAAAGCTGCAAGAAATGAAAGATAACTTTAAACTTTGTGAGCAAACTGGAATAAATTAGAGTTTTAAAATATCTGACAACACTAAAATGAATGGGGAAAATGTATTTAATTTAAAAGGATGCTCTATGAATACAAATAAAATTGTCAGTTTTTTTCCATTGATAATTTTTTTAAACACTTTAGTAGCAAAGTTATAGATTGGTAATAGCAAATATAACTAGTATTTTCTACCCAAGAGATTTCAAGAGAAGGTCTTGGTCACTAGCCCCAAATAGCTCTCCGTGTGAACTACATGATGCTGATGACTCTGGAATATGGCCTTTTATCCAACTAAATTGAAATGCTTTTCCTTCATAAGATTTCATGACTCTAGGAAGTACTCATTGTTGTTTACTGTTAATCTCTTTGCTTTTGGTATGGTACAAATTTAGTATCAAGGAAAATATGTGCCACAAAAGGGCTGTCAGGGTGCTCGATGAATTCCTCCTTTTGCTTATGTAGGCTTTATGTCCCATTATCCAGAAAACCTCAGACTGTATCTGCGTTTATGCCAATGCTTTGTTTAATGATGCTAAAACAGCGTGCATTTTCTTGGAGCTGGCCAAACCAAAAATACTGATATGCCTCCAGGCCACCAGGCAGGGCCTCAAGGGACTTGCGATCCCAGACCTGTCCCCTCCAGCTATGTAGAGTGTCGGGTGTCATAAATATCAGCATTATCTGTGTGTGCCATAATGACACAAGGGTTGGGAGCTATGGTGGTGAGATGACAAGAGCAGATGCTTGAAGTACTTTATTAGCCTACAAGAAATGAGGCAAATTTTTCTACATGATTTCTTAATGATAAATTATTTGTTTCAGGAAATAACATCATGTACAACTTTAAAAAATTGAGCTATAATTTAGGTTCTTAATTTTAGCTGTTCTGGAATATGTGTTTTAAATGTGGTTTTAATGACATTGAACTCCTTTTCATGTTTCTTAGCCTTTTCAACACTGAGAAATGTTTATTCAAATCTTACTTCAAATTCTTAACTGAGGATGGTAATTCAAATACAAATATATAATTCAAATACAAAAAAATACAAAAAAAAAAAAAATGTAGGCCTTCCTAGGTGGCCTTCCTAGGTGGCCAGGTGGCTGGCCTTCCTAGGTCAGCTGGTGGTAAAGAATCCAGCTGCCAAGCAGGAGACATGGGTTCGATACCTGGGTCAGAAAGATCTCCTGGAGAAGGATAAGGCAACCCACTCCAGGATTCTTACCTGGGAAATCCCATGGACAGAGAAGCCGGTCCATCTATAGTCCATGAGGTTGAAAAGGAGTCGGACACCACTTAGCAACTAAACAACAACTTATTAAGAGGTGTTTCCAAGTGGATATGTTTCTGGAATCCCATCTTATTCCATTGGTTGACCTTTGTGCCAATTTTGTGCTTTTTTAATTACTATAGCTTTAGAGCAAGTCTTGCTATCTGGTAGTGGATGTACTCCAGCTTTACTCTTTGTCTCTGATGTCATCTTGGCTATCTTAAGTCCTTCCATCTATTTTTAAGAGCATGAGATTGAAAACCTGGAAAGAAGTTTAAGTTTCATCTTGGGCACTGTCTAGCTATGACCTTGTGAGAGACATTTAACCTCTCTCTCTGCTTCTTATTTGTAAAATAGGCAGGTTCTGAATTTGACAAACCCAAAACCTCTTCTTGCATTTGTGATTTTCTAGCCCAATTCACACAGAAAAGGAAGGCAATTGATGTTCATAAATAAAACACAGGAAACATCCCTTGGAAGGATCATTGCTTAAATGCAGCCAGTTTTTTCTTCCACAAATATTACTTCATGTTTAAAATAATGCATCTGGAAGTGGGTTTAGAGATCATGTTTAATACATTATCAAAGGATTTACAAATTCATAAAGTTTCTAATCTGATACTTTAACAACAACACAAAAGGCATGGGGGTTTGGGGGAAATAAAATTTGGATAATGTTGGAAAGATTGGATCACATATATTTCTCTGTTACTAGGGCAAGAATTGAAGTCTACAGAAACTGGCACCACAGTCTTACCCTGCAAGCCATCGTCTCCATTTCATCATGTCAGTGGCCCAACGTCACACTTCGTTTTGCTCTTAGGCATTTCCCCATGTAATTTTTCATACCTAAAACATTCTTTTGCCCTGTTTTCAACAGTTCATGTCTCTTAATTTCTTACAAGTCACTACTTGCTTGGCTTCGTTGCGTAACCTTACTTCATGCGTTTCACCTTTTCACTTTGTTCTCTACCTGCACTGCCTCCCATACTTTGTACACAAACTGTATGAAACATGTCATTCTCTACTGCTTCCGTGGCTCCTATGCCTCCTGCACTGGCAGGTGGTCCTCCACCACTAGCACCACTTGGGAAGACAAGTGAGGATGCTAGTCTCTTAGTTGTGTGACTCTTTGTGACCCTGTGGTCTGGAGCCTGCCAAGCTCCATTGTCCATGGAATTCTACAGGTAGGAATACTGGAGTGGGTAGCCATTCCCTCCTCCAGGAGCTCTTCCCAACCCAGGGACTGAAACCAGATTTCCTGCATTGCAGGCAGATTCATCACCTTCTGAGCCACCAGAGGAGCCCAATTAGAGTCTAAGATACTTCTATTTTAAATTGTCAGCAGGATGGGGAGTGTTGCATTTAGTGTTGTACAGTTATACCCAGGTCTTTGGGAAGAACTCTTAGGTTGCATGTGCTTCTTCTGCACCAGTCATATGTGCATCTCACTTCACAAGATCTGGTGAGGCAGTTTGCAGCCAGTATCCTCTTATTTTATAAGTGAGGAAAGATTTATTACAATTAGGTAACATGCTCAGTGTGAGTGTCTGATTCTCTTCTTCCAAAAGCAGAGATCCTCGAGGATGGGAACAAATTGAATTAATGGTTATTTAACAAATAACCAGCCTATTTTTACAAATAAGGACAGAGAGAGGGAGGTTAAATGTCTTTCATAAGGTCATAGCTAGATAGTGTCCAAGATGAAGCTTAAACTTCTTTCCAGGTTCTCAATCTCATGCTCTTAAAAATAGACTGAAGGACCTAAGATGGGAACAAACCGAATTAGCTGACTATTGGGGTTGACTATTGGTTGTCCTAAGGGACACAGACTAGAAACAGGATGTTTTTCTTGCCAGAGACAAGAGACCCTGGGACTGGTGAGAGGATTAAGAGAAATCAATCAAATCTGGTCAAGGTCTAGGCTGAGAGATCCAAGAAGGATGCCAAATCCTGAGGAGCAGAGTTTGAAATAGAGCGGTTATATGAAACAAGAACTGGTTTGAAACACAGGGATGGGGCTGAAAGGACGAGGATGTGCAGCAACAGAAAGAGAGTGAGTGATTAGTAAGTATCTTCTGGGTGCATAAACTCATATGTAAGTGAATGCCTTATAAGGTATAAATGAGAGAGAGGCATCAAAAACTTATTTTGAGATTTAAAACCTGGACAATTGGTAAATCTTAGTATTTGTTGGACAGAACTAGAGAAGTCTAGAGAAAATGAAAACTTCAGTAGACAATCTGGAAACAGAGATTTTAGTTGTGGGACATCCAACCTAGAATGTCCAATAAGTAATGGAAAATGCATAGAGTTCAGAAGAAGAGATTAGAGTTGGCAGTTTAAGAAATGCTTTACATGCTTCACCTTATCCTCAAAAAACAAATGAACAAAAAACTCTAAGTACATTGGAAATTTAAAATAAAGAAATTTATTAAGCGAAATTATTTGTTCTAAGTGACACATCTAATAGGTGGATGGTCTAGAATCTGAACTCACATTTCTAATCATAAAGTTCAATAGTAATTCTATTATGTCATACTTCTCCTTTCTCCCCCACCCTCCCGTAAGAATGAGTGTGTGTGTGCATGCCAAGTCGTTTCAGTTGTGTTAGACTCTTTGTGACCCTATGGGCTGTAGCCCGCCAGGCTCCTCTGTCCATGGGATTCTCCAGGTAATTCTGCCATGCCCTCCTGATCCAGGGATTGAATCTGCGTCTCTTATATCTCCTGCATTGGCTGGCGGTTCTTTACCACTGAGCCACCTGGGAAGCCCAAGAATGAGTACAGCATCCAAAATAGATAGAGGCTTTCAGATACCATGATTCTATTTGGGCCTCAAACATGATAAAGTCTTATGCTAATACACATGGCTCCAGGTAACAAAGAACTGAAATTTATCAAACACAGAAAATTGACCTCCCCCTTGATTAAAGTTTTTTTTTTTTTTTTTTTTTAATTCATACTAAGAGTTACTCACTTGCTGCAAGTTGCCTGCTACTACGGACATAGCTGACCGCATCAGCTGTCTGCCAAAAATAAATGTGCTGGAGGCTGTAAGTGGATTAAAATGTTGTGCCACAGCATAAGGCCCAATAGAACCATCAAAAATTCCACCTCACCCAAAGATGTTCCTAAAAACTGAAAATCAGAGAAGAACATATTTAGAAAGCCTCGTGAGACAGAAGATCTAAAAGAAATGACACAATATACAAGCAAAGAAATCAAATATTTGAAAATTTGCAAAGTACCTGGAAGTGGAAATTCAGAAAAAAATCTGACTACTGCTGATTTTCTAGAACACTCTGGGCATTCTTTTTTAAAGTAAACTAGAACAAACTATGTATTAGTTATCTATTGCAGTAGAATGGGCATCTTTATTTCTCCTGCCTTCCCTTAGCCAAAGGAAGTTACAACGCAAGCACAGATTAGTGTGTGGGCAAGTAGATGCCTCCTTTTAATGGAAGCAGCTGAGAAATCACATGGCAATGGATGTAGATGCCAAGTGGCAAGAACAATTACAACCATGTTGCAATTGGTCTGCCACAACTGGTAACAAGCTGTTTGAGTTTAGGTAGTTCACTTTGCCTCTCTTGGCCTCAGGTTTCCTATCTCTAAGAGTCAGGACCAGAAGTTCCCTGCGATTTCTTACAGTTCTCTATTTCTAATGCAATGACTTCCGAAACTGCCTTTATGGCAAATCAGAGGATTTTTAGTTAACTTGAAGAAAAGTAATTTAAAAACAAAGTGGCCTGTATGTGTTTGGTGAAAGTCATTTACTAAAGTGCAAAACTATGTAGAATATAAAAGCAAAAGAGAATGTCATATAATTAAACAACATTACAGAAGTGCAAGCTGGATATGACTAAAAATTACCATCTTAGCCATTGGACAAGACTAATATAAGTCATCCAGAGTGGTTCCAAATACTTTTTGTTAGAAATTGAACTGTCTACTTTGTGTCCTAAATGACTCATCTCAGCACTGTTTCATCATCAATATGCTGCTTTATAGATTTGTCTCCATCAATAGTTCAGGAGGTGAAAGTGTTGGATGTTAGACTTACTTAGATTGACTGTTAACATGGTTTAGATTAAGTGGTTAATTGTTTTGTCTTCTATCTTACTTGGACCACTGGGATTTAACCAAGTTTAGGAAGCCCAAACTTTAGCCAAGCAGATACTAAGAGAAAGAAGTCAGTCAGTCAAGGGCACTCTGGTTTAGTTTGTAGGAAAGTAGCAATGGCACCCCACTCCAGTACTCCTGCCTGGAAAATCCCATGGAGGAGGAGCCTGGTAGGTTGCATCCATGGGTTCGTGAAGAGTCGGACACGACTGAGCGACTTAGCAGCAGCAGCTAAAAACCCCAACTTTAAGAGGAGACAAAATGCTTTCTTTTCACAGACTGATGAGGAAACAATGACTAAAATAGAAAGTATTACTGTCTAGAAACAAAAACAAATCTTCTTTGAATGCTAACAAAAAGATTTAAATATTTTCCATTGCTGTAATATGCAAAATATCTGTACGCTTTGTTTTTCTACAGAATACACAGTTAAAATGTCAAACGACTGGAATCTGGAGATGACTTTAATTAGATCTGGCCTGTTTTAAATTAAAGCAGGCTAAAGAAGTTAACCTTAACCACCCCCATCAGCAAGAAACGATATGTCTGAATTTAGCACTAATTGCAGTTTATGAAACTCTACCATCAGGCAAGAATGAGGACATGCTCAGAGCTGAATAGAGCTGTTGCTGTAAGGAAACCATTTCCTGGATATCTGCATGTTCATCGTCTTGGCTCTCAGGCCCCCAGACAGCCGTCTTGGACTTTAGGAAATTAGACACCAAAAAAGAAGATCTGAAAAACTAAAACCCATAAGTCTGTACATGGCAGACAGAGGTCATGCAGAGCTATATTTAGGATATATATCGAGAGCTCTTTTCTTTTTCTTTTGGTGGGAAGGAGTGGATGTTAAAAGTGCTCACGTACACACTTAGAATTTAGAGAACTTAGTAAGTTGACGTAGAGTAGCAACCTACACTATTAAAACTTAGAGCGTTCATCTACTTGTTTACTGCTAGGGTGATGAGTAGTACTAATCCACACACATGGTGCAGTCTTTATACTTCCAAAATACAGAAATTTAGATGATGTTAGCAAGGAAAAAAATGCATTTTAGAAAAAAATAAACTCATTTTCTTTTCATTCTTCTCTCCATTGCTTCTGAAAATGTTTGAAAATCACTAGCACCATAAACGTTACAGTTCCATTTGCCAAATTGACTCCTTTCTTCCCTCACTCTCAATCCTTGGTTATATTCACCTTCTGTTTCTGTAGCACACAGATGAAGACACAGCGTTGCATTGGCAACAAGCACTGTGACTTTCTTCATGAGCATGAGCTTTCAGGAATCCATCATAACAATTAAAAGAGGAGATTTCACAACTGACATCCGTCTTAGAACAGCTTCCTGACTTCCTTCATCCCCTGAGGTGTCTGGCATGTAAACAATTTCTCTTTAACTTGGCAATGTGAGGTTAATCTCCTTCTATGTTCTTGATTCACCCTCTCCGCACCATCTCTTCCAGAGCAAAGACCTTACACTGCTAACTGATACACTTTCAGCCCTCTCACCTGTGTTTGTTCTATCATTGCAGTCCATGCATCAGGGTAAGCCGCCCCTGCCTTTAAAAACAGAGGAATGAATACAGAAGATTTGCTATATGTATCTATATACCATGGATTATTACTCAGCCATAGAAGGAATGAAAGTGTGCCATTTGCAGAGACAAGGATGGACCTTGAGATGGTCAGACAGAGTGAAGTCAGAAAGAGAAAAGGAAATATCATATATTAAAGCATATGTGTGGAATCCAGAAAAATGGTACAGATGAACCCATTTGCAAGGCAGAAATAGAGACACAGACATAAAGAGCAAATACCAAGGAAAGAAAGGGGGGGTGGGATAAATTGGGAGACTGAGATTGGCATATACACACTGCTATGTATACAATAGATTACTAATGAGAACCTCCTGTATAGCACAGGGAACTCCACTTAATGCTCTGTGGTGACCTAAAAAGGAAAGAAATCAAAAAAAGAGGGCATATATGTAAATCTATAGCTGATTCACTTTGTTGTATAGCAAAAACTAGCACAACATTATAAAGCAACTATATTCCAATAAAAATTTTAAAACTACCCTCTCTGACCTTAAACCCCTTCTCATTAACCACCACTCTCTTTTCCTTATTTTTATAGCCAAATTCTTCTGAAATTGGTTTATAATCACTTGGTCAGCTCCACTGTTCTTTAATCTGCTACAAACAGTATTCTTTCATCATCATCCTATGAACAGGGATTTGTGGAAGATCATTAATGATTCAAATTCCCAATCCAGTGGAACCACCGCAATGCCATCTCTGCATAGCTCCTGGCACAGTTGGTTGCTTCTTCCCTCCTAGAATGGACAACCCTTTCTCCTAGCCTTCTGCTATTCCTCTGACCAATCCCTATCAGTCTCCTCCAAGGCCTTGATTCTATTCTCTCCCCATCTACTGCTGTAACACCTGCCCAGTGTCTCCACATTGGTCTCCACCCTCCAACTCTCGGGTGCCCTAATTCTGCCTTTACAATCTTTCCTTAGACTCTAGCAATCTTCTCATCAAGAGTCTTGTTGCCCCTACTTTCTTCCAGTTCTACCTCCTGTGATCCCTGGCTGTGAGTGTGATATCTCAACATTACTTTTATCTAAAACCTTTGGACTCCTTCCTAGCACTTCTTATCATCATGTGCCTTAGGTGGAAATTCCCCAGCAGCAGAGCCTGACATAAGGGTTCACATGATGATAGCTGATTTGGGAATACACGGAATACCAGTAAGAGAGTGGGAACTCAAGCAGAGACAGGAAGGCAGGGGGAATGGAGTTTAATCCTGTTGGAATACATGGGGCAATGCAGCAAAACTCATGTCTCAGAGCTATCCCACTGGAGGGTGAGGTTTGTGGGGGTGGGTGCACATCACCTCCAGTCAGTCTGCTCCTTGAAGAGAGCCTCACTTTCCTTGGCACTTCTAGTCCGCTAGAGTGAGCAGAATGACCCTCTATAGATGCACCCAAGCCTCAGTCACAGCTCAAAATCTGCATTAGAGCACAATGAACTGATTGAGGTACAAAGGATGTGGGTGAGGCTCTGATGCCACCTGCTACAAGTGACTTACAGATGTCTTAAGCTTCCTTCATAGCGCATCTTCTTCCCTTATTGCCTGTGGCACCCTACCTCACCTGCTTCTTGCACACAGTGCTTGTACTCTCAGGGAGTGCAAAATTGAGAGAGAGAGAGACCAGACCACCTGACCTGCCTCTTGAGAAATCCGTATGCAAGTCAGGAAGCAACAGTTAGAACTGGACATGGAACAACAGACTGGTTCCAAATAGGAAAAGGAGTACGTCAAGGCTGTATATTGTCACCCTGCTTATTTAACTTATATGCAGAGTACATCATGAGAAACGCTGGACTGGAAGAAACACAAGCTGGAATCAAGATTGCCAGGAGAAACATCAATAACCTCAGATATGCAGATGACACCACCCTTATGGCAGAAAGTGAAGAGGAACTCAAAAGCCTCTTGATGAAAGTGAAAGTGGAGAGTGAAAAAGTTGGCTTAAACCTCAACATTCAGAAAATGAAGATCATGGCATCTAGTCCTATCACTTCCTGGCAAATAGATGGGGAAACAGTGTAAGACTTTATTTTGGGGGGCTCAAAAATCACTGCAGATGGTGACTGCAGCCATGAAATTAAAAGATGCTTGCTCCTTTGGTATGACCAACCTAGACAGCATATTAAAAAGCAGAGACCTCATTTTGCCAACAAAGTTCATCTAGTCAGGGCTATGGATTTTCCAGTGGTCATGTATGGATGTGAGAGTTGGACTGTGAAGAAGGCTGAGCGCCAAAGAATTGATGCTCCTGAACTGTGGTGTTGTAGAACACTCTTGAGAGTCCCTTGGACTGCAAGGAGATCTGTCCAGTCCATTATAGAGGAGATCAGTCCTGAATATTCATTGGATGGAATGATGCTGAAGCTGAAACTCCAATATTTTGGCCACCTGATGTGAAGAGCTGACTCATTGGAAAAGACTCTGATGCTGGGAGGGATTGGGGGCAGGAGGAGAAGGGGACGACAGAGGATGAGATGGTTGGATGGCATCACTGACTCAATGGACATGAGTTTGAGTAAACTCCAGGAGTTGGTGATGGACAGGGAGGCCTGTCATGCTACAGTCCATGGGATCACACAGAGCTGGACATGACTGAGCAACTGAACTGACTAACAGAGAGAGAGAGAGACAGAGGAAAGATTAGAGGTAGGGAGGGAGGGAAATAAGTAGGGAAGGCAGAAAAAGTTTTCTTAATAAAATATTATTCTCAGGCTTTAGAACCAGATACGGTAACTTGTTCTCAGAGTTGGGCACTGAGCTACAAATTAGTGGCAAATTTGAATTTGGTTATTTTCTCATACTACTTGCACTTACTTATTATATAATCCAGCTCCTGGTTATCAACATTAAAAAAAAACTATATGTTTTAAGTTAGAAATAAATAAATGATTGATTTTGTTGCCTTAGGAAACCAAGAACTACTAAGTCCATCACCACATGTATCTCAGAGCATTCTTTATACCTTTTGGGATAAATTTTGTTGCTAGAAAATGAACCATCAATGGTTTCTGTGTAGTGAGGCATTGTAATGGATATCTTCAGAACAAAGCCAAGAACCTTAGTATAGAGGGAAAGGCCCCTCATGACCCAGTCCTGATGTCCTCTGCTCTCCCAATGTCCCCAGCTCTCCTGCACACTTCATGCCCTGCCACGCCAACTTCTTTTGGGCTTCCTTAATGCACCATCTCTCTTGTCTTTGCATGTGCTGCTTTTCCTTTCAGGGTACCCTGCTCTTTCATCACTCATAACTTCAGCTTCCTTTTGAAAACTTATTTACAGGTCACTTTTTCTCTGAAGTCTTCTCTGTCTCACTTTGATAGTATTTTATGATTGTTATCTTCCTTGTAGGTTGCCATGGTTCCTAAGCAAATCTCTATCATAGCGTTGATCAAATAAGATCATAGGTGTCTGTTTACACATCTGTCCCTCTGTAAAGGGTGAGCCTCCAGAGAACAGAAGTTGTCTTTTATTAACATTTGTGTTGGTAACCTCTATGCCCAACAGTGTATGGTGTGAGTAGGTGTTCAGTCAAAATTCCCTGAGTGAAAGAACATAAAATCAGCTGAGTAAGAAGATGGAGAATTCAGGGAAGTAGAAAGCTTCCCGGTCATGTTTCAACCAAGGGAAACTGTCCCTCAGGCAAGAAGTAATTAAGAGCATGCATTTGGCAGAGCTTGACGCTGAGTGAACCCCTTTAGAAACATAAAAGATAGAACTTCTACTTAAAGTACACTCTGAACAATTATATAAGCAAAGGCAGAGAATTGTCTACTTGTAGCAAAAGGAACTTGAAGTATGGAAGAAACCTCCCAGGGCAAAATCTCCTGTTACCTAAGAAGTTTGGCAGAATTTGAGCAGTAGAAAAATGTAACCACTGAAATCAACCCTGAGCAGAATTCTTTTCTTCTAATTAACTAAATAAATCTACTCACAAGGCAAGATTGGAAATTAATATTATACATACCTATCATTCAGTTTATTGCAAAAATTATGCTGAATTTTATTATATGTTAAGTTTTAGTTCCCAGTCCATTGTTATTCTTAATGAATCATTTTGTTGTTTTATAAAATATCCTGTTTAAAGAAAACCTAACCACACAGTCAAGATTGGAGGCACCAGAGTGAAATAAACCAGGTAAGAAGGAAATGATTATTAGTGATTATTATTCTGTAGTGATTATTTCTGTAATGAAATTTATCCCCACAACATGTTAAACTTTTACTCTTAGCCCATGTAAAGGGGATTTTCATTTTTTTTTAATTTATTTATTTCTTTATTTTTTGGAGGCTAATTACAATATTGTATTGGGTTTGCCATACATTGACATGAATCCACCATGGGAAAAGAGGCCAAGTGCAATGATTTAATAACAAAGAGAATAGCCAGCATCCTTAAGTTGCCAGTGGAACATGGTTCTGCTGAGCTGGGGAGAATTTTGATAGTTCTAAATAGATCATGGAAAACGTTCCTCGTGAGTTACTATTCCTATGAGATGTGTGATAGGAAGATGTGGGAAAGAGGATGTTTAAGAAATGTTGCAACTCTTATTGCAAGATTCAGCACGCCCTTGCCCACTGGTGTGCCTGTGAGGGAATGATGTGAAGGTTTTAAAGGCCTTGTGAACATTCCCAGTGCCAGAATAAAGGCTTTTCAAAAGAACACCTCAACAGTTGGATGTTTTTTAGGTTAACACACCATTTTAGATGTTCTATTGCGCTATGATAATATCTGTTTGCTGCACCAAATTTTGGGCTTCCCTGGTGGTTCAGATGGTAAAGAATCCACCTGCAATGCAGGAGATCTGGATTCAATCCCTGGGTTGGGAATATCCCCTGGAGGAGGGAATGGCTACCCACTCCAGTAGTCTTGCCTGGAGAATCCCATGAACAGAGGAGCCTGGCGGGCTACAGTCCATGGGCTGTAAGAGTCAGACACGGCTGACATGGGCAGAGTCAGACATGCCTGAGAGACTAAGCACACACACCAAATTTATGCTGTCTTTAACAAACAATATTGTGTGTTCCCACCGCCCCCCCACCCATGTCTTATTCTCTGACCTTCCATGTAGGCTCTCAGAACAAAGATTGACAGCACAGGCTGTGCACCCAGACTGCAGCCTGGCTTGCTGTCTGGGTGATCATGGGAGACAGGTTATGTAACTTCGATTCCTTATGTGTATAATAGGATGGTAATAGTTCCTTGCAGGCTTATTATAAGGATGAAGAGTTACTATGAAGTTACTATGAAGAGTTACTCCAATCAGTTCCTAGAATATCATGAGCCCTGAATGTGCTTGTTCGAGAAGGTAATGTAAGGCAGTGAATAAGCCACATCTTCACAGTGCATAAAGAAACCTTATGGAATACCCACCCTGTGACTTAAACACGTCTGCTCATCCCCTGGGTAATAATGATACAGTGAGAACAGTTATCATTACTATTTCCACCCCTAAAATGAGGAAAATCAATCACAGAGAAACCAGACGATGTGTTACCATCTCACACACCAAGACACAGATAGAACTGGGCACCCTCAATCGGACGCTCTGACTCCTCACAGGTTCTAAGGGGCCCTGCTGAGATCCCTGCTCCAACATCCGTGAGTGACTCATACAAGACTCCTCCTTCTGTGGCCTCCCTTCCTGCGAAATGAAGACTTCAGTTCCCTTCTTGAAATGTGATGCATGGAGAACTTGATGAATCATAGATAGAGGGCCAGGCAGACTATTAGAGCTCTTAAAACTCTACCATTTATTTTTAAGATAAAGAAACTCAAAGAGTTAAGGAACTTGCTTTGCCCCCTGGTTCTGCCAAAACATCCTAGAGTGGCTTAGACCAATAAGTTTTCCAAATGTTCTGATTGTAACAGCTAAAACATTTTAAGAACATGTTACATAAATTATTTAGATTATTTCAATTGATAAGAAAATTTGTTTCTGTTTAAAGTAGCTGAAAGTAAGCTATTTAAAAACTCAGTCCTTAAATTTTGGAAACTCTATAGGAGCACATAACTCTGTTCACTTTCTTTGGTGTCATAATTTGCTTTCGGAAATTCTTGAAGTGATTTGGTTTATTGACTCTTTTATTTTAATATCTAATATGGCACATAACACTCGATGAATATTTTTCCTTACTAAGATCCCTGGAGAAGGGAAAGGCTACCCAGTCCAGTATTCTGGCCTGACAGTCCATGGACTGTATAGTCCATGGGGTCGCAATAAGTCAGACATGACTGAGCGACTTTCACTTCACTTTTATGTATATATGGCCCTTAAACTTTGCTGAGCATGAGAATCATTTAGGATGTCTTGTTAAGAAGGTGGATTCCCTGAGTATCGTCCCCAGAGGAGGCTGCCCCACTGGCCTGTGGGCCATTTTTAATAAGCTCCTCCTGAGTCTGAGGGAAGCAGCTTTACATAATATTCAAATTAGAAATACAAATAATAGCCTGGATCAATTTGCCATTTTTCTTCATTATTTTATCCAAACTTTCCATCCCCAGGAATACTTCCCAAGGCTCTCCTACAAGCAGTCTCACTCACATGACACAGAGATCTCAGTAGTGCTTTCTTTTCCTGGCTGGAAATGCAATAAAACTTCAGAGCGGTATTCTCTTCATGCCTCAACTCTCTCAACTATTCATTATTTTTTCATTTTTTATTTTGCTATTGAGACTTTTGATTGAGAGAGAGTTGTTTAGAAAAGTGTTGAAGGGAAAAACTTGACATTTTCAGCACAATGGAAAACGTGAGTCCTCCTGAAACCAGGATGCAGTCAATATATCCTCAACTCTGTCTTTTTGCCAGTTTCCAAGTATTTTAAATTAGTACAATGATCTCAGAGTCAGGCTCACACCCTGAGAGACTGAGTGACAGAAGAGCAATTAAATGACTAATACGAGTCCTGGAGGGCAGGCATCCACAAGAAAGGTTGTCTGGGGTCAGTTTGAGACATCCTGAAAAGAAGTGAATATTGCACATAAACACAAGTACATGTTTAGACCAAAATTCTTCAGATTTAAAGGTCTATGTGAACTTCACGCACTGTTCTCAGAGCTCTTTTACTACTTGGTCTGGCTCTCACGGCAAGTAACAAGATCATGGCTAGGACTTAAGTGAGGCTTATGTAGAAGATGACATCTACATGATGCCTTTTCTCTCTTTCTTTATTTTTGGTTTGGAAATATTTGTTAAAAAATGTGGTTTTGGTTTAATTGTCATCAGTAAGTAACTAAGAGACTGGAGACATAATATCGTATTATAAATTAGACAACATAATGTAATAGAAAAGTGATATTTCTGGAAACTTACACGGTAAATACAATAATAGACACAGCTGCTGCTGATGAGTATGTGAATAAGTAAGACTCTAATATTTTGGACATAAATGCAGAGTCAGGCATCTGTTGGGTAAATGGGAGATGAGAGAATTGTGAATTTGCCTCTTATCTTACATTTTCTCAGTTTTCCAAGCATGCCCTTGTTACCTGAATCCATCCACAGCATGCTTTTGTTAAGACATGAGACGTGTTAAAACTTGAGATGGAGACCTGAAGAAACAGCAAATGTAAAAGATTAATCTGAGTTCAAAGTGATATAGTCTACCCAAGCTTGAGGGGACAGCCAAGGAACATGGTATTTGCTGGGTGTAAATGGGACTGGTAGTCAATGACACTGATAAGTCCTGCACTATGATAATAAAAAAAAAAAGAAAGAAAGAATATTGTGTTCCTATCCTTAAGGAACTTACAAACCATTGGTGGAGAAGAGCATGACATAAATGTGAATTTTTTTAAGTATCAGAAACATATATACACATGAGAGAAGACAGAATAAAGTTTTAAAAATTAAATTTGGACAGAAATAGGTGACCTGGTTTCATGGAAAGGGGTGGGAGTGATGTTTTAGGTGAGGACAATGGCAAATCTTCAAGAAAGAAAATAATAAAGGAAGCAGGATGGAAAATAGTTTATGTTCAGCTGCAGAGAAGTGGGGAGAGCAGTGTACAAGGCCAAATCAGAACAGTGAAGCACAGGATGGATGAAGAAAGCCAGACAGAGCATTGTATTTTAATGCAAATGAAAGCTAGGCGTTCTTTTAAGTGGCATAACCAAAAGGATGATTGCAGAAGATAGTTTCTACTACTTATAATTGGAGGAAGGAAAAAGAATATTGAGGTCTGATGACTTTAAAATTTCATTCATTTGAAAGCCTCCATGGAGGACAAATGTAGATAAAAAACTTGAAAAAACTTCCCAACCTTCATCTCAGAGTTTTTGGCAGGAAAAGTGAGGACACCTCTGTACTAGACCATGACACCAGATGAAAACACACACACACACACACACACACACACACACACACACACATACATCCTTCTTCCATGGGAACAAATAATGTGTTCCACTTCTGCCAAGGTCATTCTGCTTATACAGATGGCTTAGGTGGCTCAGTGTAGCTAAGTCTTTTGGCAGAGGGAGACAGATTTCCATCAAATCCTTCCCCTGCTTGCCGATATCTGGCCCCCAGCCTCGCTTGATCTTGACATTTCAGGCAAACTGTGTTGCGTTGTTTGTTGCTGTTCTTATTTTTTGTTTTTTCCAGCCCCAATATCTACTGTTGCAATTATTAGTGGTAACATAAAGGGGAAGCCAACTCAATATTAACCTCAGAGAGGTAAGCCATCTATCTCTGTCTCCACCGCCAAAGTGGTGTGGTTGGGGAGAGTCTGTTAACACAGCTCTCCTTGGCTAGGATTCACTTCAGTGTTCATAATTTCTCTGAAGACCCATTGAGCAACCTGGCCTGAGTTTGAATTTGTGCAGAAAAGCCTCTAACCAGGTGAGTCGCATATTGCTTCCGGCTCATTAGAGAGGTTTTGGACAACTTCTTTAATGAGGTTTGACATCTTACTACCACCGCATATGTGACTTTCTTCACCATGTCTCCCTCCCCCCACTCTTCCTCTGCTTTGCCTCATTTTTTGTGAGTGAATCATCTGATCCTGTCCCTTCTATGACCATGCACTCGTTTGATTAATCTCCCTCATCAACCCTCCTTCCTGAATCCTCTGATTAAATCTGGTCTTCTCCCTTCCCCCCAACTCTAATGCATGAGACCTTTTAGCAGCTATTCATTATTTAAAAGAGCGGCTTCTTTTCTTTCATGCCAGTCACAGTTTTCTGTCCACCATGTAGCCTCTGTTGAAAATTATTAAACCTTACTAAGAAAAACTTTCCAACACCAAGTTCTAAAAGCTAGAAAAATATTCTTTTTCTTTTACATTCACAAAATTGCCAGGCTGGAGGAGGAAATAGACACAATATGAGAAGAAAATCCATTTCTTCCTCCAGTCCTAAATGGCATACTGTACTCACCAACAGATTGAGGAAATGTGATTTAAATCAAACTATCAGCAGGTGAGTGTAAAAGCCCTAGAGGTCATTCCCAAGGAGCTTTACTGTGGGTGTTTCTGATCCTGCTGCTGCTAAGTCGCTTCAGTCATGTCCGACTCTGTGCAACCCCATAGACAGCAGCCCATCAGGCTGCACCGTCCCTGGGATTCTCCAGGCAAGAACACTGGAGCAAGTTGCCATTTCCTTCTCCAAGGCATGAAAGTGAAAAGTGAAAGTGAAGTCGTTCAGTTGTGTCCGACTCTTAGTGACCCCATGGACTGCAGCCCACAAGGCTCCTCCATCCATGGGATTTTCCTAGCAGCCACAATTCTAGTAGCATTCAACCTATATTAGACCTTTAGACAATATTATTTTATTAAAAATCCAGCAGTTATTGAAAAGTGACACAATAAATTAATCAGTTGCTTCATTCAAAAAAGCTGCACAACTGACTGGACTGACTTTTCACCCATTCCACTAAATCAATTGAATATTGATCACAGGATAGACTCTTGCCAATGCAGGAGACACAAGAGATGCAGGTTCAGTCCTGTTTTGGGAAGATCACCTGGAGTAGGAAATGGCACCCCACTTCAGTGTTTTTGCCTGGGAAATCCCATGACCAGAGGAGCCTGGCAGACTATAGTCCATGCGTCCACAGACACGACTGAGTGACTAAGCAGCAAGGTATAGATATGGTCTTTGGTGAATCTGTTCTCTAATTCATTTTCAGATGGCTATAAATTAGCCAAAACCAGTTACGATAAGACATGACTTTTATAAGCTGAAATAGCCCATGGGTCTAATAGGATGAAGGAACAAGGCGCAGCTCATGTCAATTAGGTAAGGAACAAGAAAATATCCAGAGAGAGCTGAGCTGACTGGTCTAAGAAAGGCATTCGAATTCAGAGATGACCCCACTGGAAACTTGGCATAATAACACAACACCATAAGTAAAAAAAGCATCATTCTTAGCTGTATTACTAGGCGAATAGCTTGCAGGAAACATGCAGAAATCTTCATCAACAGTCACCATGCAGAGCTAATATTCAGCCACTAAGCACCAGAATGACACACAGTACAGGCAAGGGCAACCATGTCAATTTGTCAAAGCCTTTAGTGTTAATATTTAAGATTTTATAATACAGTGTTATGAGGAAAGTTCGGGAGACCTGGGTTCGATTCCTGGGTCAGGAAGATCCCCTGGAGAAGGAAATGGCAATCCACTCCAGCACTCTTGCCTGGAAAATCCCATGGACGGAGGAGACTGATAGGCTACAGTCCATGGGGTCGCAAAGAGTCGGACACGACTGAGAGACTTCACTTTACTTTCACTTTCATGAGGAAAGTTAGCATTATAAGAGGATATTCTTCTGACAGTAATTAAAGGGAAATAATGACCACTTTAAAATTTGTGAAAGACATGGATACCAGTTTTGTCTCTATCCTTAATGAGAACCAAGTCCTAGTTATTCCTGTAGATCTTTATTCTATACAGAGGGTTAGGCTAAATAATACTAATGATCACTTCCAACCCTAAAATTCTGAGTCTAGGGAAACTTGTTTTAGGATTTCTCAAACTAAATAATTTTAGAATATGAGATAAGGTGTATGCCATTCATATAAGACTTGGATCTGAAAAACTCCTGCGTTTTAAATATTTAGTAATATTTAACTTTTTACATTACTGCTGTGTATATACGTGGGTGAACTGTATGCTTCTCCCTAATAGTAAAAATGTAAATAGATAAAATAAAACCTTACTGTCACTCAGTAGTACACTGGTTGGAAGCACTAATGTGAACATATAATTTTACTGTTCTATTTTTAGTTGATATTTGTTTCTGTTTCATTGAAGAGATTGTGTGCTTGGGGGTGGGGAGGTGTGGATATACTGGTTTGGATGAAGAGAAAGTCACCTGCAGTCAAATTTACAGAAAAAAGAATTCTCCTTATCCTTCCTATTGCCCAAATGATCATTCTATATAATCATTTAACCACATTTCATAAATCATAATGTAGAAGAAGCAGCACTGATACCAAATACAGTTTTGGCCAGAAATTTTCCTGCAAATGCACATTATTGTTAGTGTAGTTGAAAAGTGTAGAGAACATATCTTTTAGGAGAGAATAAAGCCGCTTCAGGATGCCCCTCTAGTGTAGCTCATCTGTAGAAGTGAAAAGCCTCCTGGGTCTGAAACTTTTTTTTTTTTTAGTCACTATGCCTGGGGATCTTAGTTCCCTGACCAGCAACTGAACTCCCATATAGGACAGAGAGAGTGTGCAGTCCTTACCATTGAACTACCAGGGAATTCCCCCTCGTGGGCCTTGCAGCATCCCAGTTAAATACTTTCTCAAGCTTTGTCCAAGTATTGCCTCAGAGGTGTACTAATTAAACAAGGCTTATTAAGCTGCTTTTTAAATACACATATACTTAGTTATAAGAAATGGAGAAAGAATCATATAAAGGAAAATAGTTTTTATGGTAAACATTTGGCAAGCAAAGTGGATTTCCACACATACACACACTCATGTGTACACACACACATGCATACACACACATACACACAATATGATGAGAAATATCAAATAGGAAGAAATAAAATTAATTCTGGCTAGTAAAATTCAAATTTATTTGAGATTCTTTTCTTCTTCAGAAGAGGTGAATGAGAGAAGGATATGACATTTTCTCCTTAAGAACTAAGAATTACTGAACATGGAGGATTTATTTAATGCAAAAAAGTCACATTATTGAGATTAGACATCTCTTTTTCAAGGTGCTTCTGGTAGATAGTGGCTCTCATACCTATAATTCAGTGGAGGCATCTTTGCCTGGTAAGAGAAAAATGGACCTGAGGACTAAAGTTAACACCTTCATCTCTGCATAGCACAATTTTAAGAATAACTCTAGAACATATTTGCTGTCTTACATCACTCTCATTTCTAAAATTTTCTTTTAAGGAGTGGACTCTGTGAGTATTTTCCCTAAAAATATGGCCAATTTTAAGACAAACAAAAAAACAGAAAATATCTCACGTTTTCTCTAATCCATGAAAGAATAACTTATAATACTGTTGTATTAATAACTACAATTAAGGTAGGAAAAAAATGAAACTTCAATATGAAATGGGCAAAAGAATTGGAAAATAACTCTTCATTTGTATAATCAGTATGATGTAAAACCTTATTTTAAAATTAAAAAAAAAATAAGAAGAGAAGTGATTTTATCATTTTTTTGATCACCCTAAACATGCTTACTCCAGGAAGAATGAGTACAAAGAAATGTTGATTCTCAGGAAGTATTGGGTTGGCTGAAAAGTTAGTTCACATTTTTCCATATCCTGTATAAAGACACGAACCAACTCTTTGGCCAACTCAGTAGATGGTGTGCTTGCTCACCTCATCAGCCTCTGCCTCCACCCTGTTCATTTCCTGTTCATTTCCTGTTCATTTCCTCTAACAACTGAGTCCATTACAATCTTCTTTTTTACTTTCATTACACTATGGTTATAACCTAATTATAACTTCCTCAATCTTATCTCTTCACAGTGAAGGACATGAGTCAGAGGCTCATTTTGCCCTTGACCCCAGCCTGGAAGCCTAATTGAACCTGGAAGCCTAATATAGAGTGGCTAGGTCACCTGTCCCAAGCACCCTGGCCCACCTTGCACAGTCCAATCTTAAGACTGTGAGTAGGTTTGGTCAACATCTACCCCTTTTTCAAGACTTAATTCTAATTCCATTTAACGCCAACATGATTCCCTAGGTTTCTCCAATTCAGAATGGCTGCCTCCCCTGAATTAACAGTGCTTAGATGCTGTGCATGTGGAAAATTACCCTGCCTTTTGATACCTACCAGGTGATATTCTAAAGTGTTACTTGTGTTTGACATCTGAACTTTGCAATAAGACCAGTGATGATCACACTTGCCATTTTTGAGTCTATTATGTGAAAATTCTAGGGACAGAGGAACCTTGTCAGCTACAGTCCATGGAGTCAGAAGAGTCAGACACAGCTTAGTGACTAAACCACCACCAAGCGTTAAGGGTCATTTATTGAGCTTCCTTGGTGGTTCAGTTGGTAGGGAATCCACCTGCAATGCAGGAGACCACCTGCAACACAGGAGAGCTGAGTTCAATCCCTGGGTCTGCAAGTTCCCATGGAGAAGAAAATGGCATGGCACTCTGCCAGGGACCAGCCCCGGCTGATCCAGGGTATTCGAAGGAGAGACGGCATAGGCGAGGATCAGGATACGATAGCTTCAATTAGATATTAATTAAAGATATAAAGAGTAATAGAATAAGGATAGCTCAGTAGGAAAATTCAGTGGAGAAAAGAGGCTGAGTAGCTTGGTTTACGCGGGAGACCAATAAAACTTCAAGACAAGAAGTTTGCACCACTTACGTAGGCTGCAGGCGTCCTTCCATTCTCCCGAAGGAGAGGAGACACTGAGGCCTCCCCGGTCGGATCTTAGAAGCCCAGGCATAATTAGTAAGCATGGTGGGTTCCGCGCTCCAGATGGAGACTCAGCCAGAGTGAAAGAGAGAGAGACATGGGGAGACCAGTATTTCGAGAAACTGATCCCAATTCTTTATTTTCCAGAGTCTGTTTTTATACACTGAGATGTTATACAAAAGTCACGCGGGGTCAGCAGTCCTGACTTTTATCAAAGTCAGGTGCTTCATACAAATGTATACAGAGGTCTTAGGGGTGTTACATCATCTTCTGGCCAGGGGGCCTGCTGACAATTCACGACCCTCTCCTTGTGACAGTGGTCAGTCAATCAGGACACTTATTTCTCCAGGGCTGATTATTCTCAAAACAGACGCCACCCAAATAAAGTTACATTCCTACAGGGTGAGGGTGTAGTGGGTTTTAGTTAAGGAAAGAATTTACTTAGCCTAAGGTCTAAAGTGATTAATATCAAAAGTTAATACTTATTCCTTCTATATATTCATTAATGTGTGTAAGGGCAGGGGATGTGGAGACTTAGCAACAAACATTGGCTCAACAAATGAAAAACCCTTCACCAATACAATTTCTAATCAGCCCATTATACTTATACTAATAGTTTTCTAACTTTTCTAAGGAACCTGTTTTTAGAAGGTTTAAAGCATCTCATGCCTCTCACGGTTGGGAGGCTGTGAGCAATCACATGTGGCCGGACAAGCCTGTCAGGCAGGCTAGAGAACCTTCAGAGGAGTTTGTAGGTTAAAACAGTCTTATCACACCCAAGAGTTTTTATTGACTGGAGCTCTAGGCTAACTCCTTCTCCAAAAGAGGTGGTGGGGGACAGCCCCCCGTAAAGTCAGAGGTGTAGGTAAGAGCACAAAGTAGTAAAGTAGGCAGGCTCTGGTTATGGGGGTAGACGCTCGAGGAGTTCCAGGGGGACTCCTGAGGCTCGATCCCGCCTTTGCGTATGTCGAGCCTCCTTCCTCATGACCTTTGTCACGGGCGGAGTACCTCACTCTGGCCCCCAACAGCACTCCAGTGTCCTTGCCTGGAAAATTCCATGCACAAAGGAGCCTGGTGGGCTATAGTCCATGGGGCTGCAAAGAGTCGGACACAACTTAGCAACTAAACCACAGCAATGTATTTGAAAGTTTACATCAAATCTGCACAGTAGTTATTATCTTCACTTTACATAGGAGTAAATGAGACACAAGGGTTAACTCACTTGCGTGGAACTACATAAGTACTGTGTTCACACTTGGATTGGAATCTTACATATTTAGAAGGCAGAGATCATTGCCAAAATTTTGGTAGATCTCCTTGGCCATTTTCATAGTGCTTTACCTATAGTAGCTACTAAAATATCATTTTCTGATTGATTGGTTTTAAGTACTGACTTAAAACTGTCCAGGCCATCACAACTAATGTTCTATAGTATCAACCAAAATTAATATTTAATGCTGTCTAACCGGCCATGCAGTAGACTGGCACTAGACCAATGCAATCAGTGATGATAAGAAAAATAATTCCTGAGGCAGAAGACAAATATTTGTATGGATGCATGATCAGGTATATGTACTTTAGAAATAAGCAATGATTTTGGCCAAGACAGTGTCTTTCTTTGAAATGCTAATGAGCTGGGGAGAAGAGACATTAAGAAAAGAAACATGCAAGAATATAAGAGCATTCTCTTCAGATCTCAGGAGCCAGATCCAAGCACATATGAAATAAAGGAGTTAGACAAAATAGTTTTGAGCATGGATAATGTGAAAATATTTTAAAAGGAGGAGAACATGGGCATGCACCAATCAGTACTGACAAAAGAAGCTTTAAAATGGAAAATAATGATTTACAACCACCATGGACAACTGGGCCAGCCATCCACATGCATGTTGCCTGAGCATCAGTCCTGGTTACGTGGTACGGACTGGCTAAAACACTTTTTCAATACATGCCTTTCTCATCCTCAGAATAGTTCAACTCTAGTCTCCTGAGATTTTCAGATTTCTGGAATTATCATACTCTGCAACCAGGCTATGTAGACCATGGTGATTCATTCAGTAGACATTTATTGATTACCTACTCTGTGATGTGCATTGTACTGGGCACTAAATAGAGAAAGACAAATTGGACATCATCTTGCCAGGGAGTGAACATTCTCACTGACTCTTTACCAAAAGTTGTCTCTGAAATTCAAGCAACTGTTTTACCATGAAAGGATGAAGATAACATGCTTTCCTATGAAGTCTATGTCTCGTTTGGCTTCTCTCCAGGAGCAGATCCTAAGGCAAGGATTATGCACAAACTTAGCTTGCTTGATTAACAGGTACTTCTGTTGTTCAGATGGTAAAGAATCTGTCTGCAATGCAGGAGACCTGGGTTCGATCCCTGGGTTGGGAAGACCCCCTGGAGAAGGAAATGGCAACCCACTCCAATATTCTTACCTGGAAAATCCCATGGAGAGAGGAGCTTGGCGGGCTAAAGTCAATGGGGTCGTGAAGAGTCGGACATGACTTAGTGACTAAACCACCACCACCACCTGTTGGCAATGTGAGGAGTCAAAACTGATAACCTAGCAGTAGACCCTCTTAGTTAGACACTGCAGGGCAAAATCAATTTCTATTTCCTGCAAACAAAAAATTTTAACTAAATTATGGCCATTTTCAGACATGTTTGAGGAACATCATTTTTGTGCATAACTTTTCTCACACAGGGTTTCCCAGCTGGCATCAGTGGTAAAGACCCTGCCTGCCCATGCAGGAGACATAAGAGACACGGGTTTGATCCCTGGGTTGGGAAGATGCTCTGGAGGAGGAAACGGCAACCCACTCTAGTATTCTTGCCTGGAGAATCCCATGGACAGAGTAGCCTGGAGGGTTATGATCCATGGGGTCACAGAATCAAACATGACTGAAGTGACTTAGAATGCATGCATGCACACATTCTTCATACAAGAGGGGGATGGAGAAGAGATAGAGGGAAGGCAACAGTGAGAGTGCGTTATTAAGCCAGTAACCATATTGGATGACTAAAATTCAACACCTTGACAAACTTGGAATCACCCTGGCCAATAATCCCTCCATGTTCATTAGTTATTGGTTAAGAGTTGCCTCTGCAACAAATTCCCAAGGGCAGACCCGCACCAAGATGCTAAAGACGTTACTCAGGAATCATAGACTGTCTTCTACTGAAATGTAAAGAGGATTCAAATAGGTGATACTGAAATAACGTAAACTGCAGGATTTTATTTAAAAGTTATGGACCTCATGAAATTAGCACGATGACCATTGTCAAAAAATAAATATCAGAGATTCACTTTTATTAAGACAATATGCTAGAAACTGAGAGACAAGAGATGGCACAAAGTAGTAATTCTATTTCCTTATACTCTACATTATTTAATGTTAGCCCCCAATATGACATTTTTTTGCCCTCCAGAAATTTATTCCATGAGCATTTATTATACTACATTAGACAGTTTGTAATTTTTAATTTCAGGCAACAGAAATTAATTGCATTCTATTATATCCAGAAAGTAATACATGATTTATTGATTGTTTAGTAGTGTTGAATTTTGGCTTCCCAAAAGATCACCAGAAAAATGTGTTGATCAAGCAAAGCTAAGTTTATTAGACTACTGCACTAGAAAAGGTCAATATTTACAGGTTTTTTAAAAAATTAACTTAATTTCAATTAACTTAGCAAGATTCACTTCAAGGCCCTGTCCTTTTAAGTCCACCAAAGTTAAACTTTTATGTCATAAATGTTAGCAGGGACCAAACAGTTCCCCACCATGTATCACCTACCCTAAGACTCAGACTCCAAACCCTGTAAATATCCTGTCCTAACATTTGGCTTCTTAAGACACTTCAAAGACCCAATATGGTATTGTTCTCCCTTAGTCTGTGCTCTGCTTAGTCACTCAGTCATGTCTGACTCTTTGAGATCCCATGGACTATAGCCCACCAGCCTCCTCTGTCCATTGGGATTCTCCAGGCAAAAATACTGGAATGAGTTGCCATGCCCTCTTCCAGGAGATCTTCCCAACCCAGGGATCAAATGCTGGTCTCCCGCATTGCAGGTGGATTCTTTACCATCTGAGCCACCAGGGAAGACTTCAGTCTAGTAGGTAAATAAACTTAGCCTCATTTGTCAACATATTGGTGGGGGTTTTTTTTGTTTGTTTGTTTTAGAATTTATTACTTGATAGTTGATTTAAGGACTACCACAAAACAGGGACACATTCATGAAATTGAGAACCCTTGGTTGAGAGCTGAGTTGTACCTTTCTAGTTCTTCAAAGACAAATAACTTCAACAGATACTTTTTAAAGCAACATGACATTTTTGCACTTCTACAACACAAGAAAAAGAAGACCATCAGCCTTAGATACTGTGACTATCAAGCACACAAGTCCAATTGATTCAAGAATCCAATCATGCAGAGGTTTTCAGACCATGATGTATATAAAAATATCAGAGGGACTTGTTTAAAATGCTGATGAAAGCCCAATTCCCAAGGCTTATTCAAAGGTCTTATTCCAAGGCTTATTCAGCTGGGATCAGACATCTCCATATCAAATGAGCTGGCAAGTGATTCAAAGTCAAGAAGATTTTTACCTAATTCTTAGAATCCACAGTCATATCCAAAATGCAGTCACCTAAAATCATTGCTATCACTGGTCAGTTCCCTCAATGGATATTTCTTGTAAAATTCAACTTTCTTTTGACTATTTTTGTATTTATCTGGTTTTCTTTTTGTTTCTCATCTTTTTGATACATTAAGGATTTCAAATACAGTGGAAGAAGGAAGGGAGGGAAAGAGAGACAGAAACAAAAAGAGAGAACTAGAGGTGGAGAAAGATTCATCTTCAGTTCAGTTTAATTCAGTCATTCAGTCGTGTCCGACTCTTTGCGACCCCATGGACGCCAGGCTTTTCTGTCCATCACCAACTCCTGGAGTCTGCTCAAACTCATGTCCATTGAGTCGGTGATGGACTCCAACCATCTCATCCTCTATCATCCCCTTCTCCTGCCTTCAATCTTTCCCAGCATCAGGGTCTTTTCTAATGAGTCAGTTCTTTGCATCAGGTGGCCAAAGAATTGGAGCTTCAGGTTTAGCATCAGTCCTTCCAACAAATATTCAGGGTTGGTTTCCTTTAGGATTGACTGGTTTGACCTCCTTGCAGTCCAAGGGACTCTCAAGAGTCTTGTCCAACACCATAGTTCAAAAGCATCAATTCTCGGTGGCGAGCTTTCTTTATGGTCCAACTCTCACATCCATACATGACTACTGGAAAAACTATAGCTTTGACTATATGGACTTTTGTTGTCAAAGTAATGTCTCTGCTTTTTAATATGTCGTATAGGTTTGTCACAGATTTTCTTCCAAGGAGCAAGTGTCTTTTAATTTCATGGCCGCAGTCACCATCTGCAGTGATTTTGGAGCCCAAGAAATTAAAGTCTGCCACACTTTCCATTGTTTCCCCATCTATTTGACATGAAGTGATGGGGCCAGATGCCATAATCTTCATTTTTTAAATGCTGAGTTTTAAGCCAGCTTTTTCATTCTTCTCTTTCACTTTCATCAAGAGGCTCTTGAGTTCCTCTTCATTTTCTGCCATTAAGGTAGTGTCATCTGCATATCTGAAATTACTGATATTTCTCCCAGCAATCTTGATCCCAGCTTGTGCTTCATCCCCAGGCCAGCATTTTGCATGATGTAGTCTGGATATAAGTTAAATAAGCAGGGTGACAATCTACAGCCTTGACCTACTCCTTTCCCAACTAGGAACCAGTCCACTGCTCCTGGTCCAATTCTACCTGTTGTTTCTTGACCTGCATATAGGTTTCTCAAGAGGCAGGTCAGGTGGTCTGATATTCCCATCTCTTGAAGAATTTTCCAGTTTGTTGTGATCCACGCAGTCAAAGGCTTTGGCACAGTCAATAAAGCAGAAGCAACGTTTTTCTGAAACTCTCTTGCTTTTTTGGTGATCCACTGGATGTTGGCAATTTGATCTCTGGTTCCTCTGCTTTTTCTAAATCCAGCTTGAACATCTGGAGTTTCACAGTTCACATACTCTTGAAGCCCTGCTTGAACAATTGTGAGCATTAACTTGCTAGCGTGTGAGATGAGTGCAGTTGTGTGGTAGTTTGAACATTATTTGTTATTGCCTTTCTTTGAGATTGGAATGAAAGCTGGCCTTTTCCAGTCCTGTGGCCAGTGTTGAATTTTCCAAAATTGCTGGCATATTGAGTGCAGAACTTTAACAGCATCAGCTTTTAGGATTTGAAATAGCTCAACTGGAATTCCATCACCTCCACTAGCTCTGTTCATAGTGAGGCTTCCTAAGGCCCACTTGACTTCACATTCCAGGATGTTTGGCTATAGGAGAATGATCACACCATCGTGGTTATCTGTATCATTAATATCTTTTTTGTATAGTTCTTCTGTGCATTTTTACCACCTTTTCTTAATATCTTCTGCTTCTGTTAGGTCCACACTGCTTCTGTCCTTTATTGTGCCCACCTTTGCATGAAAATTTCCCTTGGTATCTCTAATTTTCTTGAAGAGATCTCTAGTCTTTCCTATTCTATTGTTTTGCTCTATTTCTTTGCATCAATCACTGAGATTCATCTTACCTAATTTTATTTTTCTGTTATCACATGTTCTGTATTTTACAAATTATAGTGACTTATTTTCATCTTGTACATTGAACTTTTGTGTTTGTATTGCAAACATTTAAACCAGACTTTGAAAAACACTTCCTTAAAATTACAGTTTTTCTAGCAATATAAATTTACTAGCAGTATAAAATTACTAATATTGTTCTTGAAAATAGTTGATGCTATGTTATGTATAACTTTTCTAATAAAAGTTGTGTTATAAGCTGTAAAAATAAATAAATAATTTACTAGTAATACATAAAAAATAAATTATAATCAATTGCCCAGAAATGATAATCAATTATATTTGAAAAATGTAGTAAATTTATTAGGTATTTATTTGGTTTTAGGAAATGTATTCTGTTAACTAGCTTATTATAAGGATGTCAAAATCACTTTTCCTGTTGCATCACAAAACTTCCGATTTTGTACAAGAAATAAAGAAAAATAGATTCCCTATCCTAGATATACAGTGAGGGCTAAAAAGACAGTACAGAGGAGAGAAAACATGGAGAAGCATTGCAAGTTATTGAACAGGAATCCTTCCTTCTTGAATCTGCCTGAGGCCAACTCTGAAAGCCCCATTTGAGCTCGACTTTTCAAAGCAGTTCTTCTGGACAAATGATAAGAGATGGTGAAATAACTCCAGGAACATTGTAATCAATGTTTTATTTATATCTATATGACTAAAGCATCTGTTAACAACTTTTTTCTTGCAAAAGCCAATGCCTTATGTAGTTCATCCAATACAAAGAAGAAAAATGAAAATATTTACACATCAAAGATAGCACCTTTCTTGCAAAGCAATATGCTTCCCCCAAAACATTTTTAACCCCTTTGGATGAAATTTTATTGTTATTTATTTTTATTGTTATTTATTTATTGACACCAGCTTTTCTGGGAGCATGCTCTATTGTATTCATTTAGCAGGAACTGTACTAACTTGCAATGCAACTTTTTGCATTATGGTTGTATTAGGTGATTGGTTTAAAATATATATACTTTCTAGCTTTTATAATGTGTAAGCCAGATAAACTAATGCTTTAGAACTCTCTATGCTGTATAAATGATGGAGATTTATGTGTTATCCCTGATAAAGTTGAGGATACAAAAAACAGTTTTAATCCTTTTTATACCATGACTGTCTATCTGCAACAAGTTCAGAGAATGGCTATACAGCACGAACAGCCATGGGACTAATTTTCAAAGCCTGGTAATATTACTTGGTCACATATTTTGTATTTATTTAAAATATAAAATAACTAAATAAGCTGATACAGATCAAGTGACTGTTACGCAAAATGAAAAGGAGTTTTTTTATAGGCTGAATTCAAGCCAGGTAAAATTTCCATTTGTTAGCATTGTGGCTGTTCAAAGTGTCAACATTTAGGAAAATTCTAATCTTTCATTAAAAATAACCAGTACTTTTTATGCTAGAAGTGACAATGATAAATATAGCCAGAGACAATCTTTTAATTGCACCTTTAAGTGTTCTGTCACCTAGATCTAATGTCTTCACTTCAGCTTTATGCTTCGGATTATATTCGCCAGATGCATTTCTTCTTCTAATTACAATCAGGATATGTCTATATGAAGTGGAAAATGTGAGCAATTATTTAGATTTTCCAAAAAAATAAAGCAAGTTCAGCTGAAGATATGCAGTAAGTGGTGTAGAATATTTGAGGTGAGAATTCTATTAAATCACCCCCAGCTCTCTGTCTTACTTCTATAAATAGTTTCTCTCTATTTTTATTTTCTTCCAGTTTATGGATTTGTCAGTCTGGCTGCAGATCCTCTTTAAATAATCTTGAGGCATTTTTCTAATAAACTAATGATAGCAAGGTTATCTGTTTTCAGACCCTACCCTCAGAAAAGTGAAGACTTCTGTGAGTGCTTGGTGGCAAGGATGCTCTGTATAACTTGTTAGCAATATTTATAGAAATAAAGCATCACTCAAAGGAACCAGCTTCTCTTTGCCATATGAAAATATTAGTCACTCAGTCGTGTCTGACTCTGCAACCCCAACGAATTCTCCATGCAAGAATACTGGAGTGGGTAGACGTTCCCTTCCCCAGGGATCTTCCCAACCCAGGGATGGAACCCAAGTCTGCATTGAAGGAAGATTCTTTATGTCTGAGCCACCAGGGAATATAAATGAGTGGTATTCAGAGGTATCCTTTATGAGAAGGCAGTATGAAGGCAAATAACTCCTTCTACCCACACGACCCTCACCACATTCCAGATTACCCACCCTGTGTCTCATTCCTTCAGGGTTCTGGGAGGTAATTGATTTTTTAACTTCCAGTCACCTTTACTCCTCACTTCCTGGCGTTTTGTTTTAAGCCAGTGTTTGCAACATGACATCACTGGGAGCTTTCAGAAAACACATCTCTTGTTGAGATAGATCCTATCTCAAACTTACTGAATCAGAGTCTGCATTTTAATAAGATTCTCAGATATTTGAAAGGACATTAATATTTGAGAAAATCTGAGTTAGATCTCGTTAAGCCATAGTCTGACTCAGTTCAGTTCAGTTGCTCAGTTCAGTTCAGTTCAGTCGCTCAGTCGTGTCCGACTCATTGCAACCCCATGAACTGCAGCACGCCAGGCCTCCCCGTCCATCACCAACTCCTGGCCTTCACTCAAATTCACATCCATTGAGTCAGTGATGCCATCCAACCATCTCATCCTCTGTCGTCCCCTTCTCCTCCTGCCCCCAATCCCTCCCAACATCAGAGTCTTTTCAAATGAGTCAACACTTCACATGATGTGGCCAAGTACTGGAGTTTCAGCTTTAGCATCATTCCTTCCAGAGAACACGCAGGACTGATCTTTAGAATGGACTGGTTGGATCTCCTTGCAGTCCAAGGGACTCTCAAGAGTCTTCTCCAACACCACAGTTCAAAAGCATCAACTCTTCGGTGCTCAGCTTTCTTCACAGTCCAACTCTCACATCCATATATGACTACTGGAAAAACCATAGCCTTGACTAGACAGACCTTTGTTGGCAAAGTAATGTCTCTGCTTTTGACTATGTTATGTAGGTTGGTCATAACTTTCCTTCCAAGGAGTAAGCATCTTTTAATTTCATGGCTGCAGTCACCATCTGTAGTGATTTTGGAGCCCAGAAAATAAAGTCTGACACTGTTTCCACTGTTTCCCTATCTATTTCCCATTAAGTAATGGGACCAGATGCCATGATCTTCATTTTCTGAATGTTGAGATTTAAGCCAATTTTTTCACTCTCCACTTTCACTTTCATCAAGAGGCTTTTTAGTTCCTCTTCACTTTCTGCCGTAAGGGTGGTGTCATCTGCATATCTGAGGTTATTGATATTTCTCCAGGCAATCTTGATTCCAGCTTGTGCTTCCTCCAGCCCAGCGTTTCTCATGATGTACTCTGCATATAAGTTAAATAAGCAGGGAGACAATATACAGCCTTGACATACTCCTTTTCCTATTTGGAACCCGTCTATTGTTCCGTGTCCAGCTCTAACTATTGCTTCCTGACCTGCATATAGGTTTCTCAAGAGGCAGGTCAGGTGGTCTGGTATTCCCATCTCTTTCAGAATTTTCCGCAGTTTCTGGTGATCCACACAGTCAAAGGCTTTGGCATAGTCAAGAAAGCAGAAATAGATGTTTTTCTGGAACTCTCTTGCTTGTTTGATGATCCAGCAGATGTTGGCAATTTGATCTCTGGTTCCTCTGTCTTTTCTAAAACCATCTTGAACATCTGGAAGTTCATGGTTCACATATTGCTGAAGCCTGGCTTGGAGAATTTTGAGCCTTACTTTACTAGCGTGTGAGATGAGTGCAATTGTGTGGTAGTTTGAGTATTCTTTGGCATGAAATCTGACTTTTTCTTGTCCTGTGGCCACTACTGAGTTTTCCAAATTTGCTGGTATATTGAGTGCAGCACTTTCACAGCATCATCTTTCAGGATTTGAAATAGCTCAACTAGAATTCCATCACCTCCACTAGCTTTGTTCCTAGTGATGCTTTCTAAGGCCCACTTGACTTCACATTCCAGGATGTCTGGCTCTAGGTCAGTGATCACAGCATCGCGATGATCTGGGTCGTGAAGCTCTTTTTTGTACAGTTCTGTGTATTCCTCCCACCTCTTCTTAATATCTTGTGCTTCTGTTAGGTCCACACCATTTCTGTCCTTTATCAAGCCCATTTTTGCATGAAATGTTCCCTTGGTATCTCTAATTTTCTTGAAATCTCTAGTCTTTACCATTCTGTTGTTTTCTTCTATTTCTTTGCATTGATTGCTGAGGAAGGCTTTCTTATCTCTCCTTGCTATTCTTTGGAACTGCATTCAGATGCTTATATTTTCCTTTTCTCCTTTGCTTTTCACTTCTCTTCTTTTCACAGCTGCTTGTAAGGCCTCCCCAGACAGTCATTTTGCTTTTTTGCATTTCTTTTCCATGGGGATGGTCTTGATCCCTGTCTCCTGTACAATGTCACGAATCTCCGTCCATAGTTCATCAGGCATTCTATTGATCAGATCTAGTCCCTTAAATCTATTTCTCACTTCCACTGTATAATCATAAAGGATTTGACTTAGGTCATACCTGAATGGTCTAGTGGTTTTCCCACTTTCTTCAATTTAAGCCTGAATTTGGCAATAAGGAGTTCATGATCTGAGCCACAGTCTTGTTTTTGCTGACTGTATAGAGCTTTTCCATCTTTGGCTGCAAAGAATATAATCAATCTGATTTCGATGTTGACCATCTGGTGATGTCCATGTGGAGAATCTTCTCTTGTGTTGCTGGAAGAGGGTGTTTGCTATGACCAGTGCGTTCTCTTGGAAAAACTCTGTTAGCCTTTGTTCTGCTTCATTCTGTATTCCAAGGCCATTTTGCCTGTTACCCCTGGTGTTTCTTGACTTCCTACTTTTGCATTCCAGTCCCCTATAATGAAAAGGCCATCTTTCTTGCGACCCCATGTCTGCAGCATACCAAACCTCCCTGTCCATCACCAACTCCCGGAGTCTACTCAAACCCATGCCCATTGAGTCGGTGATGCCATCCAACAATCTCATCCTCTGTCGTCCCCTTCTCCTCCTGCCCTCAATCTTTCCCAGAATCAGGGTCTTTTCAAATGAGTCAGCTCTTTGCATCAGGTGGCCAATGTATTGGAGTTTCAGCTTCAACATCAGTCCTTCCAATGAACACCCAGGACTGATCTCCTTTAGGATGGACTGGTTGGATTTCCTTGAAGTCCAACGGACTCTCAAGAGTCTTCTCCAACACCACAGTTTAGAAGCATCAATTCTGTGCTCAGCTTTCTTTATAGTCCAACTCTCACATCCATACATGACCACTGGAAAAATCATGGCCTTGACTAGACAGATCTTTGTTGGCAAAGTAATGTCTCTGCTTTTTAATATGCTGTCTAGGTTGGTCATAACTTTCCTTCCAAGGAGTAAGCATCTTTTTATTTCATGGCTGCAGTCACCATCTGCAGTGATTTTCAAGCCCAGAAAAATAAACTCAGCCACTGTTTCTACTGTTTCCCCATCTATTTGCCATGAAGTAATGGGACCAGATGCCATGATCTTAGTTTTCTGAATGTTGAGCTTTAAGCCAACTTTTTCACTCTCCTCTTTCACTTTCATCAAGAGGCTCTTTATTTCTTCTTCACTTTCTGTCATAAGGATGGTGTCATCTGCATATCTGAGGTTATTGATATTTCTCCTGGCCATCTTGATTCCAGATTGTGTTTCATCCAGCGCAGCGTTTCTCATGATGTGCACTGCCCTCTATTTAAATCACACTGTAACTGGAAATACAGAGTAATGACCTCTGATACTCAGGTACAGTTCTGTAATTCCACAGGAAATCTGTGTTCACATTTCCTGATCCTCTACTGTGTCTCAACAGCATGGGAATATTTTAAGTGTTTTCTCCTGACATGGACAACTTCTTACTCCAAATACCTGTTTCTTCTACAATGATGAGAATTTGGGATGAAAGTAAGGGAACAGGCAGGCAAGGCTTTTGAAGTTGTTCCTTAAATCATATCATATAAGCAATAATGGAACCTACCTACATTTGAGGAAATTTTTTTCATATTTGCATTTTTTGCAAAGGAAATAAATCAGGCATAACAGCCAATGTTCTACTATTGTGGACTGGTCTTGACAGTGCATGCCAAGATAATGTCTCTGCCTAGATTTTCATAAAAAGTACCCACAGTTCAGTTCAGCTCAGTTCAATTGCTCAGTGGTGTCCAACTCTTTGCAACCCCATGAATTGCAGCACGCCAGGCCTCCCTGTTCATCATCAATTCCCAGAGTTCACCCAAACTCATGTGCATCAAGTCGGTGATGCCATCCAGCCATTTCATCCTCTGTCGTCACCTTCTCCTCCTGCCCCCAATCCCTCCCAGCATCAGGGTCTTTTCCAATGAGTCAACTCTAGGTCTCCCCATTTTGTGTTGATTCTGAAATTCTTGATATTATCCTCTGAATTCCTAGACCACACATAAATTTGATCCTCAGAAGACCATTAGTTCTTTTTACTTTCTGAAAATGATGAGGAATTACTCATTCCAGCATTGAAAATACTTCTGCCAAGAGCAATTCACTTTGACTTTGTCAAAGTTGAATAAATACAGGCAACTTTATAGTCCTCACCATTCTGCTGCCTGAGAGAAGTTCTTTTCCTTTCCTCTCTCTCTTTTCATTGTCACAGTCCATGTTCTTATCTTTTCTAAAGTAGACTACTGCTATTTTCTCCTAATAGTTTCTGTAACTCTGATTGCAAGCCATCCTCTTCACTTCCCACACTTTCTAAAATATACATCTGATCATGTCACATTCTGTTCCAAAATTTTTCAATGGCTCTCACATTGTCTGCTCAGTTATAATCAGACCTGATGGTAAGTCATGCAAGGGTTTGCTTGTCCAGGCCACTGTCTTTCTGTGCAATCTTGTGTCCCTTCTCACCCTTTCTGCATAAATACCAGAAGTTTATCTTATAATTATCTTACACCTGGATTCCTTTGTCTAGAATGCTCTCCAACTTTTTTGATTTTAAGTACTTACTCATCCATCAAGTTTCAATTCAAATACTGTTTCTGCAAAGCCATTCTTGGTATGTTCCAGAAATATTAGATTATCTTCCTATTATACTTTATGTATCTTTATATGACAGCATATTTCTGTAACTGCCCACAAACTGGACTATAAACACCCTAAAAGCAAGGAAAATCTCTTTTCATTATTTAGTTCCAGTTTCTGGCAAAGGGAATAGTTGTAGAGCTTAATAAATATTACATATTGACTGCAAGGAGGCATTTATATGTAGTCAATAGTATATACTGTGTATAGAGATAGCTCTGTATTTGATGCTGTGCAGGCCACATAAACTTATTAAACATAAATCTATTTAGTGTATGTCATCATTGGTCTGGGCATTTAGGAAACAAATATAATCCGAGATACATATAATAATTTCTGGAGAGATACAATCCTTATCCTAAATTGCCTGCATTGTTTTGAAAATAAGACTTCATGAAACCATATTCTGATTAATGTGCCCTAATTAATCTGAACCCAAATTAAGAACATATAGCACAGGGAATCCTACTCAATACTCTGTAATAATCTAAGATTCTGAAAATGACTATATTAGTATGTGTATATATGTATAGTTGAATCACTTTGCTATACACTTGAAACTAACACATTGTAAATCAAATATATTCCAATAAAAATTAAATTAAAAAAGAATGTAAAAGAGAGCTCTTTCAATTCCTTTATCTTTTGGTAGTTTATCAGTGCTCACACCTCAAGTTGTATGAATGAAGATTCTGATTAATTACATCTCAGTGCAACCTCAGATACTGCTTTTGTAAGAGCTTTCAAGTGATGCCCATACTACTGGTCTATGGACTACATTTTTTAAGCAAGGATTTAAGGTTTAAAGACAATCCTGAACCCTCCTAGGAATGAACCCTTCTCATATTACCAAAGCTCCAGAGTATTCTCCTGTGTTCTTCAGATCCATGGATCAGAATGCAGTAAAGATGGAACAAAGCTGACCTGAGTGAGGTACTGTGCTAGGGAGATGTAGAGACAGTATTTTCAAAGTTCTTTGGTCCATCCACCCCTGAGCAGGGGCAAGGAGGCAAAGAAGAAAGGGCAGCTGGATGATAATGAAAGTTGCTTCAGAAAGTTGCAGGAGCAGCATTCTAGAAATTAAAGCTGGTTCCAACTTAGTCTAAGCAACAGACAAAACAAGTACCTCTGGATAGCAACAAACTTATTTTAAATAGACATGTCATTGCCCACCTTCTGCAGGACAAAATTTTACATTTATTTTTCTGCATTTCTCTCAGCACTAAAGATAGTGCCCTCCCTAAAATAGAGGTTAAACATACTTTGGCCACCTGATGTGAAGAGCTGACTCTTTAGAAAAGACCCTAGTGTTGGAAAAGATTCAGGTCAGGAAGAAAAGGGGGCAACAAAGGATGAGATGGTTAGATAGCATCACAGACTCAAAGGACCTAAGTTTGAGCAAACTCTGGGAGACTGTGAGGACGGGGAAGCCCGCCGTGCCGCAGTCCACAGGTTCACAAAGAGTCGGACATGACTTAGCAGGTGAACAACAACAGATATGTGAAATGAATGAGTGAATGAATTTTCTTTATTTTATAAGATAATTGGAAGCTTTCAGGGTTGCAGTGTTTTGATTGACTTACTAGCTGCGGAAGAGAGTCTAGACATTATTCAAATGCTATTGACAAGCACTGTGTTATGCTGGCTTATAAGAAAATTCAAGAAAAGCACACACCATATAAACTGCCTTTTAACTGAGTGGGATGGCTGACATTTAAGCACTGTGGCTTTTATGTTCTGTGCGGCTTGTCTGCCACAGTCTAACTGAAGTTTAACACTTAATAATGTACGTGGATTGGGATAGAATTTGCGTTTATATTTCATATGGTCTGTTACCCAAATAGAATTGAGTGGCTACATTTTTCCTTTTTTGTTGTTGTTGCCTTATTTTGTTAATCATTCCAAACACATTTGTTCCATTCCATAAAAGTGAGCAGCTTACCTTCCACTTTTGTGAAATCACTGTTAATCATTCTGTAATGTCTGCATTATCCCATTTAAACTGTTCCCCTGTGGTTTTACAATTCCTTCTGCTCACTAATCCAGCAGGAGGAATGATGTGCAAACAAGCAAATATAGAAAAACAAATAGGTCTTCCTTGTGAATCATCATTATAAGCCTCGTCAGCAAGATTAGAGTTTCTCAAATTGTTTTTTAAAAGTCAAATTATTGATACAGCATCTGAGCCAATGGACTTGAAATTTGTCCAAGGGGTGATATAAGCCTGATAGAAGATCATTGTATATTCATGATTCATACCCACTTCCTGCACCCAACCATAATCTTGACTAATAAGATATTAATATTAAAACTTGATCATGGTTAAAGAATAATTGCAAACATATAAGACATATAATGGAAAAAGAAAATGCATATAATTTTCTAAGGCCTATGTCCCTCTAACTACCCAAACTCATCTCAGATGACAAAGGATTGCACACCTCTGTGTGATTGCTTCATGAGCAAATACATCAATAAATATTGCCAAATATCTGCATGCAGTATAGAAATACCTAATCAGTTAGCTGGATATTTCTGAAATGATGCAACTGGATGTTTGGTATCACATAAGCAAAACATCTGGTTATTTAACTAGAATTTATGACTTCATGTGAGTGTTTCATATTTTGTTCACAAAAATCTGAATATGTATTTTGGACCAAAATTTGATCTGGTTTTTGAAATTATATAGCTGTAACATTATGTATCATGCCACTTTTATTTTATGAATAAATGTGACAATTTACTTGATTGGTAAATTAAAGATAAGAGCATTCAGGTTTACCCTGACATATAGATGCTAATCCAGTAATTCAGTTCAGTTCAATTCAGTCGCTCAGTCATGTCCGAATCTTTGTGACCCCATGGACTGCAACATGCCAGGCCTCCCTGTCCATTACCAACTCCTGGAGTTTACTCAAACTCATGTCCATTGAGTTAGTGATGCCATCCAACCATCTCATCCTCTCTTGTCCCCTTCTCCTCTCGCCGTTAATCTTTCCCAGCATCAGGGTCTTTTCCAATCAGTCAGCTCTTCACATCAGGTAGCCAAAGTATTGGAGCTTCAGCTTCAACATCAGTCCTTCCAATGAACATTCAGGACTGATTTCTTGAGGATGGACTGGTTGGATCTCCTTGAAGTCCAAGTGACTCTCAAGAATCTTCTACAACACCACAGTTCAAAAGCATCAATTCTTCTGTGCTCAGCTTTCTTTATAGTCCAACTTTCACATCCATACATGACTACTGGAAAAACCATAGCCTTGGCTAGACCAGTAATACCTATAACAATTCCCTAGGGCTAGGGAAGAAGGAAGAACAAGAACCCTAAATAGGGATACATGCCATTTGTTAAGTTTCTTTCTAATAATCATCTGAGATATAAATATGAAAAAAAGTGTTCAAAGATAGTAATAAAATAAGAAGCTGACTAAATACCAAGAGTATCAATACTACACTTAAATTCTAAAATGAAACCCTTCTCCGTCAGTTAAGACAAATTTTTCATTTCAATAAAGCTTACTTTCTTTTTGCCACAATTTCAAACTCTCCTTTTCTGTTTTGTGTGTCTATGGTCCTTACAGTGATGTCATGCTATAATTATCCTCAAGTGTGGGTCAGTATGAAGGGGAAATATTCCCCTACCTTCTTCTTCATGCTTTGTGGAAAGTCACAGGAGGATGTCAAAGATTATCATGTATATTATGCCATGCCTCTGTCATTGACAATCATAGGAGATATTGATCCAAACATGAAATATACCACTGTTAATTTTCACTGTCACTGTATATTGAACATGGAGATTAGATACACACGTAAACCGACGTTCTCTCAGTCTCTGATGGTATCCTGAGTTCTCACATTCCTTTTTAGCCTACAGCACCACTGGCACACTCATACACCTGTTCTTATATCTGTTGAAGTCTTTTATAGACAACCCTTTTCTAGGATTTACACCTCATTATAAAAATCAAATTTCTTGACTGTCAGAAAGGAATGGAGTGTGGCAAGCTGGGAACTAGTTCTCTGACATACTGAGATGGCAGATCAGCCTGGAGGTGAAACTCCCAAAACAGAAATTTGGAATTATAGATACCACCTACATTCAATCATAAATAGAAGAAATAATGACGGTACAGAATAGTGAATTTTCAAATCATGGTGCAAACGATCCTAAGTATCATTTTAATTAAAAAAAATGATGTATGATTAAAGATATCAAAATTCACTAGGGCTCATTTCCCTCTTGAACCATAAATTAATTTCACATTTACCTTATTGGAAAAAAAAGAAGTATTAAGGATTTAATAAAATCAGATACCATGGTTCAACTCTTCAGGAGAATCTGCCAAGTTTCTTTAAAGCTCTACTTCTAATCAGGATAACCTAGTTATTTTCATTATTTAAACTTTAATCTGCCCTTTTGGCCAGTTTGAAAAGATATGTAATGTAGGCATAGCTTGTAACTGTGATTTTTAACTAATTATGAATTAAAGTTTCTAGGTAAATTGGGATCAGTGAAAAGAACTACAAATTTGACTTCAGTTCAGTTTAGTTCAGTTCAGTCACTCAGTCATGTCTGACTCTTTGCGGCCCCATGAATTGCAGAACGCCCGGCCTCCCTGTCCATCACCAACTCCCGGAGTTCACTCAAACTCACGTCCATCGAGTCAGTGATGCCATCCAGCCATCTCACCCTCTGTTGTCCCCTTCTCCTCCTGCCCCCAATCCCTCCCAGCATCAGAGTCTTTTCCAATGAGTCAACTCTTCGCTTGAGGTGGCCAAAGTACTGGAGTTTCAGCTTTAGCATCATTCCTTCCAAAGAAATCCCAGGGCTGATCTCCTTCAAAATGGACAAATTTGACTTATACCTTCATAAATCATGTCCTCTGCATTCATTATTTATTAAGGTGCTCATTTTTTAAAAGACATAATGGATTCTATTGTTTTTCATCTCCTTCCACTCTCCATTCTCTCACCATCAGCATTTAACATGCTGCTTTCTCATGAACAGTAAATGTATGTAATGAATTTATGTGTCAACTAGAGTATGTGTATGTGTCTCTTTCTCATTGATGAGAAAGGGTATGGAATGTGCATTCCTGGAAAGCTTCAAGAAGAGAAAAAAAAAAAAAAACACCTATGTTGTCTATGATGCATTATACCCCCAAGGATCCTGGGCCAGATGATCTCTTAAAGTCAGGTTTTGATCTATAACTAAATGATCAGTGAGCCAGCTTCAGGTCGCCTTATATTTAGTACATAGAGCCACTGCTCAAGAGTACTAAATGGTGTCCCTGGGCTCTGAAAAAAAAATTAATGTACAACCCTTAGGGTCCAAATTACTGCCAGGGAGTGATTTAGGTAATGGGAAATGAATTCCATTAATATCTAGTTAGGTGGTTAATCAGAAAGTAAAATAATAATAATAAAAAGTAAGGAGTTAAATCTATTTTCTCGTTTTGTCCTCCATGAACAGAAAATCATAACTGTTAGGTGTGCTCCTCCTAAAAGCTTTAATAAATTTTAAAGTAGTGCTCAAGACTCCCCTTGAGTTCTTCATCTCTAAACTAAATATGCCCTATTCCTTTAATATTTACACATAAGTTCTGTTTCCACATCTTTAATCACCTTTATTGCTCTTTTCAATTTCATTTTCATTTTCAGTTTATCCACATCTTTATCAATGTGATAATCCATAATATCAATCCAATGAAGGATTAGAAGATGCTATAAGAAGTGCTTGTTTTTGCTTATATTTTTATATGTTACATGAATCTCAGGGCAAACACCAATGTTATAAAGGCAGATCTGTCATTTTTGCAATGACCTATTGCAATCATGAGTAGACCTTCCAGCCAGTTATGATAGTACCTAAAATATCTCTAGTTTATGTGTCAAGCTTATGAACTAGCACTGTTTCAAGATAATAGTTTTGGCAACAAAACATTTCACTAACCACAGGAAGGTAAGAAGACATATGCAGTCATATTAGATGACCTGCTGCTGCTGCTGCTAAGTCCCTTCAGTCGTGTCTGACTCTGTGTGCCCCCATAGACGGCAGCCCACCAGGCTCCCCTGTCCCTGGGATTCTCCAGGCAAGAACACTGGAGTGGGTTTCCATTTCCTTCTCCAATGCATGAAAGTGAAAAGTCAAAGTGAAGTCACTCAGTCGTGTCCGACTTCTAGCGACCCCATGGACTGCAGCCTACCAGGCTCCTCCATCCATGGAATTTTCCAGGCAAGAGTATTGGAGTGGGGTGCCATTGCCTTCTCTGATTAGATGACCTACTGTAGTATAAATACATATAACACACATACACTCTTCCAGACCAATAGCAACTCTTGATGCCCAGATAAGCTCAAAGTCTTATGTCCCTATCTTACTATGTTCAATCTTTTTACAAATGAGAGAGTTAAAGTTGAATGTATCACTTGATACAGCTATTTTGAAAGATAGTTCACCAAAATATGGACTCTAGGAACTTTGTCATCGGTAAGAAGAGAGGGAAGGAAGAACAGTCAGTGAAGAACAAAAGCAGATGGCCCTGTCCTTCTTCCTAGTTCACATCTCTTTGCTACTGTGGTACATTGTCACCTATTCCACAATGTAATTATAGCCTATTGAGACACCAGGTATGTTACAGTCCATGGGGTCACAAGAGTTTGACATGACTTAGCGACTAAATCACCATCAGAGAACACTTTGGAGAACATCTTATTATAAAAAAAAGAACAGATAAAATCAGTCCTAACCCTATGAAGAGGGTAACTCAGGTGATAGGTGAAAAATCAGAGGGATTGACCTTCATTCAGGGGCAAGAGTTGTGGTCAGTCCATTGTGGTTAGATGTCATTTAGGAAAGATTCAAATGTACATATGTATATAGGTCAAATAGAATACAAGGTTAATATTTGAGAGACTTATTAAAAGAATTGGGACTGTTGGTAACAGGCTTAATTTCCCCAGTAAAATCAGTAAAGTCAACACAAGTATCATTGACAGTATTAGACATACACATCAAGATATAGAATAATCAAATTGTTGAAAGCCAAAAAGATTTTTGAAGCAACAAGAAAGAAATAACTCAATGTATATAAGAGATCTTCATTAAATTAGCAGCTAACTTCTTGTCAGAAGCCATTAAGGCCAGAAAGCTATGAATTGACATATTCAAAGTGCAAAAGAAAAATACTATCAACCAAGAATTCTATATCCAACAAAACTACCCTTTAAAAATAAGACATTCCCACTTTCTGTATGATGCAGGGAGCTCAACCCAGCGCTCTGTACCAACCTAGAGGTATGGGATGGAGTGTCAAGGCTGTATATTGTCACCCTGATTATTTAACTTATATGCTGAGTACATCATGAGAAATGCTGGACTGGAAGAAACACAAGATTTCCGGGAGAAATATCAATAACCTCAGATATGCAGATGACACCACCCTATGGCAGAAAGTGAAGAGGAACTAAAAAGCTTCTTGATGAAAGTGAAAGTGGAGAGTGAAAAATTTGGCTTAAAGCTCAACATTCAGAAAACAAAGATCATGGTATCCGGTCCCATCACTTCATGGGAAATAGATGGGGAAACAGTGGAAACAGTGTCAGACTTTATTTTGGGGGGCTCCAAAATCACTGCAGATGGTGACTGCAGCCATGAAATTAAAAGATGCTTACTCTTTGGAAGGAAAGTTATGACCAACCTAGATAGCATATTGAAAAGCAGAGACATTACTTTGCCAACAAAGGTCTGTCTAGTCAAGGCTATGGTTTTTCCTGTGGTCATGTATGGATGTGAGAGTTGGACTGTGAAGAAGGCTGAGCGCCGAAGAATTGATGTTTTTGAACTGTGGTGTTGGAGAAGACTCTTGAGAGTCCCTTGGAGTGCAAGGAGATCCAACCAGTCCATTCTAAAGGAGATCAGCCCTGGGATTTCTTTGGAAAGAATGATGCTAAAGCTGAAACTCCAGTATTTTGGCCACCTCATGCGAAGAGTTGACTCATTGGAAAAGACTCTGATGCTGGGAGGGATTGGGGGGCAGGAGGAGAAGGGGACGATAGAGGATGAGATGGCTGGATGGCATCACCAACTCGATGGACATGAGTTTGAGTGAACTCCAGGAGTTGGTGATGGACAGGGAGGCCTGGCGTTCTGCGATTCATGGGGTCGCAAAGAGTCGGACACGACTGAGTGACTGAACTGAACTCAACTGAACTGAGGGGTGGGAGGGAGGCTCAAGATGGAGGTGACATATGTATACCTATGACTGATCCATGTTGATGTATGTCATGTAAAGCAATTATCCTCCAGTTACAAATAATTTTAAAAATAAGACATTCCCAGATAAGTAAAAGCTGAGATAAGTTACTACTGCTGGAAGAAATACCACAGGGAATACTTCAGACTGAAATTAAAGCATACTAGACAGTAACTTTGATCCATGTAAAACAATAAAGAAAAAAAAGCTCATAAAAGCTCATTTTAAAAACTCATAAAAAGGGATAGGAAGGCTGTGGAGTGAAGTTCTTTATATATTCCCCTTTTTGTTAATAACCATAAAGATATTAAACTGGATTAAAATGGCAAAGTGTTCTTAGAACAATTCCCACAAATGCCAATGTTGATTCTCATGCCTCTAACCTTTAGTAGCTTGTTACAATGCGTAACAGATTTCCCTGGTAGCTCAGCTGATAAAAAATCTGCCTGCAATGCAGGAGGCCACAGTTCAATTCCTAGGTTGGGAAGATCCCCTGGAGAATGGATAGGCTGCCCACTCCAATATTCTTGAACTTCCCTGGTGGCTCAGACAGTAGAGAATCCACTTGCAATGTGAGAGACCTGGGTTCAATCCCTGGGTTGGGAAGATTCCCCAGAGGAGGGCAGTATTCTTGCCCGGAGAATCCTCATGGACAGAGGTGCCTGGTGGGCCACAGTCCATGGGGTTGCACAGAGTCAGACATGACTAAGCAACTAAGCATGCACGCACAATGCACAGCACAGCTGTCTACAAGAGGTATACTTTAGGTTCAAAGACAAAAACAGACCAAAATGAAAAGACGGAAAAAGATGTACAAGGTGAACAGCAAGTAAAAGAAAGTCAGAGTAGCTATACTAATATTAGACAAGATAGATTTTATTTTGAGACCATTCAAAGTAAAGGAGAAGAAGCATAAGATATGTTTCCTAAGTCATTGATTGTCTCACCCTAGGGTAGTGGCTAAGAGAGTGAAGAGCATCTGTTACCAGTTTCTACCTCTTCATTATTGTCCCCTCTGTTTCTGTGGCTTCGTGAAGCAAGAATTTCATAAAAAACTAAAATTGATTACAGATCCTATCTAACATACAGGTGTTTTATTTGGTTTTATCTTTATTAAAATTCTATTATATGTGAAAATATAGTCATACTTTTATTAAATAACATATACAAAAAAGAACACAAAATGTAAATGTAAGCTCAATTGATTTTCACATTTTTAAGTACACTTATATAACCAGAATCTAAGTCAATAAATGGAACATTAATAACATCTCAGAGCAACCACTTTTGTTTCCTCTTCTAGGTACTTTCTCCTTCAAAGGATCACTATCCAGACTTCTGACACTATAGATAAGTTTGATCTGTTTGCAAACATTACTGAATGTAATCAGAGAGTGTATACATTTTTGTGTACGGCTTCTTACACTTAACGCCATATTTATGCAGGACATCCATACTGTGGTTATAATTGTAGTTTACTCATTCACACTGTAGTATTGGATTCCACTGTCTGATTAACTATAGTGTATTTATTAATTCTACAATTGATGGATATTTGGTTAGTTTCCAGTTTGAAGTTATTTGTGTAGAGTGGTAATAAAATTTTTTATATATCTTGCAGTGAATATATGTAAATATTTCTCTTGAATATATAAATGAGATTAAAACTGTTGGGATAGGATATATCGATATTCAACTTTAATAAGAATAGTCAAATATTTTCCAAATTTGTTGTATGAATGGACACTTCCTCCAGCAATATACGAGAGTTTATTAATTCTATATTCACACCAATATTTGATACTGCGTTTTTTACTTTAGCTATTCTGGTGAGCATGCAGTTGTATTAATTGTGATTTTAATTTGCATTTTTCTAAAAACTAAAAAGCTTAATATTTTACCATACATTTATTGGTCATTTTGACATCCTCTTTTCTGGATACCTGCTTATTTTTTTGTTTGGGTTTTCTGTATTTTTCTTATTGATTCACAAGTATATTCTCCCAATCTACAGATTGATATTCTCTAAATAGTATTGTTTGATGGACATTCTTAAGAGTTTAATAATTTTTCTTTTATGGTTATTGATTCTGAAGCCATATTTAGGAAATATTTCCCTATTTTAGGAAAATGAAGATATTTTCCAATGCTTCTTCCAAAAGATTTATCGTTTTCCCTTTTACATGCAGATCTGTAGTTCATTTAGAGTTGACTTTTATGTGTAGTGAGAGATATGAGTTGAGACATGTGCATTTTCCTATGGAAGGATAGTCAACTGACCCAGCACCATTTATTAAAATAACCACCCTTCCCCACTGCCCTCTAAGACTACCTTCATTGCGATTTTAGAGGTCTATTATCTTTTTGAACTGTTAATGAGAATTATGATGATTTTATCCAGTATGTATTGATGCATAGAAAGCCATGAATCCAGTTCCTAGAAATAAAAAATGTTGATACTATTATTTCTACTATTATTTAGTGATTTATAGTCTAGCCATGCTTATTACATGTCTTGTTCTCATGCATCTTTTTTCTTCTTTGATCAATAAGTTTCTTAATAAATAATATCATTCATAGATTTAAGAAAGTAGAAAATACAAAAAATAATAGAGAAGAAAGTAAGAATGACTCATAATTTTATCAACCAAAAGAAAATCACTACACATTTTTGGTTTTCTTCTTATTTTTTCCTAATAAATTTATTCTTCATATTTAATAAAGTTCCTAAGTACATAAAGAGCCCTAGGTTCAAACGGTAAACAGTCTGCCTGCAGTATGGGAGACCTGGGTTTGGTCCCTGGATCAGGAAGATCCCCTGGAGAAAGATTTGGCAAACTACTCCAGTGTTCTTGCCAGGAGAATTCCATGGATAGAGGAACTTGGTGGGCCCCAGTCCATGGGGTCTCAAAGAGTTGGACACGACTGAACAACAATCACACAAAAGTATGTAAAAGCCCAGGGATTTATAATGACAACATAGAAGATTACATCTTACTTATCAAAATATATTTTCAAAAAACGTTGTTGTTGTCCCTAAGTCATGTCTGACTCTTTTGCAACCCCATGGACTGTAGCCCACTAGAGTCCTATGTCTGTGGGATTTCCCAGGCAAGAATACTGGAGTGGGTTACCATTTCTTCCTCCAGGGAATCTTCCCAACCTGGGATTGAGCCTGTGTCTCCTGCATTTTCGGGCATGTTCTTTACTGTTGAGCCCCCAGGGAAGTCCTCAAAATATATATTCACTTAAAAATGCAAAAGGGAAACAAGATGATGTAAGACATCATTCTTTCTTCCTCTCTTACTAAATACAGGTTAAAACTCTGAAAATAATCCAACAGGGAACCCTGAAAGGGAAAGAGAAGATAGGCTAGCTAGAGACCCCAGGGATGAATAGACAACACAGAGGCCTGGATCTTCTCACATCCTCCTGCCCCTTCCTGTTCCAGCAGAAGGTAAACCAGATCTAGCTTCTGCTGATCCCTAACCTAAGAGATGAACATGGTTCAGGTACGTTGATTCCTTCTCCAGATTGAAAAAGTGTACCACCAGAAACAATTCACCTGGAGAATTGTTCTCTGCCCCTATGGCTAAGACTCTCCCCTATCCCCAAGCTCAAAGTCACAAGGCAGTCTTTTCAAGCAAGGATTGAGTGGGATTCCTGCCGACAATAGGAGACACATGGAAATTTCTCAATCCCGTGAGCAAGAATCTCCCTTCTCTCCCCTAAAGACTCTGGGTGGTTGATATGGTAGCTGGTATCAAAAAGAATCATGAGGATACCAAATGGCACTAAGCAAACCAAAGAGATTAAATAGACTAAAAACACTCAGAAAACTAAATTGGCAGTGCAACTATAGCCCACAAAATGTAGGTCTTGTGCTACATGATAAACCTGAGAATAAGACATAAGATAAAGAAAACCACAGATGGCAGCAGACATGATAAGGATGACTGATAAAGCAGAAAACTTCATTAGGACCCAGAATATCTCAAAATAACAATGAAAATTTCCAGGAGACATTTGAAAATCATTTGCCATAACAAAAAACAGAAAAATCACAACTTGAATGAGAAAAGACATCAGATGACAACACTAAGATAAATAGGATACTGGAATTATCTGATAAGGATTTTACCATAGTCATCATAAAAATGCTTTATAAGCAATTATGAATGCCTTCGAAACAGCAGGAAAGAAGTAAAATTTCATCAAAAATTTAAAAGACCAAATGGAAATTGTGGAAATGAAAAATACAATAACAAATTAAAAATTCAATGGAGGGGCTCAATAGCAGAATGAGTACGACAAAGGAAAAATTCAGTAAACTTGAGAACAGAATAAGCTAATTTGAACAACAGACAAAACAGACTACATACATACACACACATATAAATCCTCATAAAATTGTGGGACAATAATAAAAGATCAAATATTTATGTCATCAGAGTCCCAGAAGAAGAGGAGAAAGCGAATAGATCTGAAGAAATATTTGAAGAAATAATGATTAAAATCCTCCTAAATTTGGTGGAAGAAATAAACTATAGATTCAAGAAGCTGAGCAAATTTCAAATATAAAAAGAATAAACTCAAAAAGGTCTATACCAAGATATATTAAAATTAAGGTTTTATTTATTTTTGACAAAACTTTGAAAGCAAACACAGAAAAAGTAGCCAAACAACATATTATTTATGAGGAGACTACAGATATTTTTCTCATCTGAAACCATAGAGGCTGGGAAGAAGTTAAATGACATTTTTCAATCACTTAAAGAAAAGAACTGTTAACCTCAACTATGTCCTTTCAGTATGAAGAGAAAATAAAGTCATTTTCAGACAGAGGAGATTTAAGAGAATTTATTAATGAGCAGAAGTACCTTTAAAAAATGGCTGAAGAGATTTCTAAATAGAATGAAAATGACGAGATGAGATTAGGAATTCCAGAAGAGAAAGATAAAAAAAGCAAAGGGCAAAAATACGGTAAGACTATTTTCCTCAGCATAATTTTTAAAAATAACGTTTGATCACTAAAGCAAAGACCCTATATTCAATATATAGAGTCAAAGTTGGAGGATTAAGAGACTGAAATGAAAACAATATTTCTATACCTCACTGGAAGTAGTAAAACTTGAAGACTAGTACACTGTTAATAGCTTACATATGTATATTATAACATCTAGAATGACCACTAAGAAAACAATATAAAGACATATATTCAAAGTCATTAAAAGTCAAAGTGGTATCCTAAAAAAATGGTCAAGTAACTCACAGAAGGCAAGAAAAGAGAGAGAGATGGAAAACAGAGAGAAACAAAAACAGCAAACAAGTAACATGGAAGACTTGCTGCTGCTGCTGCTGCTAAGTTGCTTCAGTCGTGTCCAACTCTGTGCGACCCCATAGACCGCAGCCCACCAGGTTCCCCTGGCCCTGGGATTCTCCAGGCAAGAACACTGGAGTGGGTTGCCATTTCCTTCTCCATGGAAGACTTAAGCCCTATCATATCAAAAATTATCTGTAATATAATTGATCTAAGTACAGCAATTAGAAGAAAGAGTTGGCGGAGCAGAGAGAAAAGCGTGACCCAAATATATATTGTCTATAAGAAATTCACTTCTGAAACAACCTAGGCAGGTTGAAAGTAAAGGGATGAGAAAAGATATTCCATGCAGACATGAGTTTAAAATAAAGATTTAGAGAGAGTTCTTTATGTGTTTATTAACATACTCAACAGTGCTCACATAGTCTAATATACTGTGGGGCTCAGACCTTGTGTAACTGATTGATGATTACAGATTTGCAGACTTTTAGTTCTTCCTGAACCAAATTACTCAAGTATTAAGTCCAGATCTTACCAATATTGAACAGAAGAGTAATAACTAGAAAATCATCTAGATGAACATACTGATAAGAAATTGCTGGCAGGAGGTTGCTGGTCCAAAGAGCAGCCAAAGCTAAAGGAAACACGTATGCAAGATCAGTTAGATAAATTAAGAGCTCAGCTTCGTATTTTGCATTTGAAAGAGAGCTTTGATGCATTACAAAAATAGTAAGAGAGGAGAGACAAGCAGGAAGATAATTTTCATCCTCAGTTCTGTGGTGTGGCTTGTGGCTCTACTCTTTTCAATATCTGTTCATTTCCATCAATATATGCCTGCATAAAAATTCAGGAAATTATCATTTGAAAGGCTATAAAATTGTCCACACAGTGAAATTCACCTTTCCACTTGTAGTTTGACAGCAAGGTTGATAAGTTACATCCAGATAAAATTAGCCTTCAGGAAGATGCTTTCAGGCTCCCCAGGTGGCGCTAGTGGTAAAGAGCCCGCCTGCCAAGGCAGGAGACCTAAGAGACATGGGTTGGATCCCTGGGTTGGAAAGGTTCCCCTGGAGGAAGGCGTGGCAACCCACTTCAGTGTTCTTGCCTGGAGAATCCCATGGACAGAGGAGTCTGGCAGGGTACAGTCCATAGGGTGGCAAAGAGTTGGACAGGACTGAAGCAACTTAGCACCACATGCACACATGCAAGAGGCTTTCACATTACTGTAATAAACTTCCTGGTACATAAGATGGGCTTCTCTGGTGGCTCAGACAGTAAACCATCTGCCTGCAATGCGGGAGACCTGGGTTTGATCCCTGGGTCAGGAAGATCCCCTGGAGAAGAAAATGGCGACCCACTCCAGTACTCTTGCCTGGAAAATTCCATGGACGGAGGAGCCTGGTAGGCTACAGTTCATGGGATTGCAGAGTTGGATATGACTGAGCAATTTCACTTCACATAAGATATCCTTTGGAGGACAAGAAGCTTCACCCAAATGGACCTGCAAAAACTGTTGACTGAACTTTCTTGCATGCAATCAACTAAAGTGCTGGAAATCTTGGAGAGAAAAATAAATGTGTCCCTTACCTTCTCCTTTTCTCCCCTAGACCACTGTAGAAAAATGAAGCTTTTCTCTAGGCATAAGTGGAAATATTCTAGACTTTCTATATTTGAGCCCATTCTAGGATGCCCTATGGGATCTAGAACTTATGACAGATACATTGAACCTACAGAGAAATCCAGGGATTGCCCCCAACTCACTCATAAACTCCTATATGAAAACTGCCATAGATCTATAAATGGATCAGGACTGAGCCTTCCATAATCTTATAAGAGGAGGCACAAGAAAGCTTGACATGACATTAAAGTGGAAGTATGACCCTCCCACAGTCCTCCTGCAATCTTTCATGACCAATCATCAATCTCATTAGAAATAACTAATTTAGATGCTTAGTCTGAGAGCAATCTTTTTTCTCTCAGTTATATTCTCTCCCTAACCAGATGCAGTAAACAGATATGCACTATGAACAGTGTGATAAGCTAAACTGATTCCATATTTCTAACTCTGGATTATGCTATGAGTTTGTGGGGGGATGGGAGAGAGAGAGGATGATGGAGTTGGATCATCTTTCCCAGTATTTAAAATTTTCTTCTTTCAATTCAGTACAGTTCAATTCAGTTTTATAAACATTAATTGGGCATTTGATGTGACAATTCACAGAGTCAATAAACCAGAAGACAGAAGTAGATGTCAGTCTCATAAAGGAGGATATTGAAAACAACAATATCGCAAGATATATCCCTCTCTCCTCTTTCTTCCTTGTTTTCTTTTTTCCTTCCTTTCCTTCCTTTCTTCCTTCTTTCATTTTTTCTACACACCCCAGCTTTACTGAGATATGATTGACATATAACATTGTATAAGTTTAAGGTATACAGTGTGATTTGATACTGGTAGCTCAGATGGTAAAGAATCTCCCTTTAATGAACAAGACCTGGGTTTGATCTCTGGGTCAGGAAGATCCCTTGGAGAAGGGATAGGCTACCCACTCCAGTATTCTTGCCTGGAGAATTACATGGACAAAGGAGCCTGGCGGGCTACAGTCTATGGGATCCCAAATAGTCAGACACGACTGAGCAACTTAACACACACACACATATATATGTGAAAGAATTATCCCAATAGGGTTAGTAAATACATACACTATCTCTCAAAACTACCATTATGTGTGTGTGAGTTTGGTGAGAACATTTCTTCCTGGGGCATGGTCTTCTTAAAGAGACATTAGCAAATTCAAGCAAATGTTGATTTTCACCAATATCATTTCTCTAGCATCTTCTCTAGTACTCACCAATCGACACCAATGCCCTCTTACAATAGGCATCATAAAAGCAGTCACTCCCTTTGCAGAGATCTGGAGAGCAAGGAGGACTTTTCTCAAGGTCACCTTCTACTTTCCTGAAACACACAAAGCGAACACTAGCACCTCTGTTCTTGGGTAAAGGCATCTCTCATACTGCAGTTTTCTGTCACCAACTATAATGCACTACTGGTGATTTTCATCTACTTCTATATGAAAACATGATAGAATGCCCCTCTTCCCTGGGTTATTTTCATAGCTACTGTATTTATTATATTAATGTTTATCACTTGGATGTCATTTAATGAATGTCGGCAGAGGGGAGGGAAGAGATAGAATGTTCACTGAAAGAAGCTGTGCCATTAATTCAAATGGATGGTAAAGACAAGCACACACATCCACATGGCCATATGGGGGCTGTTTTAGAGCACTGGAGCAGTTAATTTTGCTTTAAAGACACAGGCTTAGATAAAATAGATCTTTTTGACTTTGTTGAGAATTGAAATTATAAAGCATGCAAGGCTTCAGATCAAAATGCTGTATTATTCTCCCTCCCCACTTTATCTGAGGAGCGTAATGCCCTTACAATGGGCCACTTCTTGAACTCTTTCCAATTTCAGATATTTCCTATCTCTTTTAATACCTCATTGCTTTTGCATCAATTACAGCCTGACCTAAAGCTGCACTGGAAGTAGAAGTGATATATAGTGGAATCCATTTAAATGAATTTCTGATGAAAGAATAAAACTGTTAAAAGAATAAATTTACTGCACACAAATTTATACAAATCCCATATATGCTGTGAAATCCTCTTAAATGAAAAACTGATGAAAGATTAAAACGTTAAATGAATTAAAATCCACCATACTGGTGAAATATAATGATGATTTGACCTACTAAATGAATGGCTGAAATGAAGATATAAATTTGAAGTGCTCCAATGTCTGTCAATTTTAAATGTGTAGTGAGCCAGCGTAAGACAAAAATATGGCTCTCACTATTAAAGGAACACATTCTTTGTTGAACTAAACATCATTTAGAAACACCTGTCTTGTTGGTTCTTTGCATGATTATAAAAACAGGGTAAATATCCTATTTCTTGCAGAAGGTAACATTATACATTAAACTCTCTCCTAATATTTTATCACTTTATCTCAAGTTATATTTCAGCTTACATAAAATATGCAAGGGGTCAATAAGAATTGGACCCTCCCATGGCCGTTTCTACCACTCAGTATGGGCCCTTATAAAAACAGAACTTATATCTCACTCATAGAATAAACATTAGCCAAAAGCTAATATTAGGGTATAAATTTTCTGTGAGACATGGAGTTAGCCAAGCAGTTCCTACTAAGAATTACTACTCTACCCATCTAATTCCAAATTTAATATTAAAAAATTTTGTTGTAAAGTTCCTAGCAGTTAAAAGAAGTTTGCAAACTCGTTTCTTACCTGAAAGAATTATAGGTCTCAACTCAGTTTAGGTCACAGGTGATATGTGTTTTGTTAGTAATAATCTTAAAACTTACTTAAACCTTGATCACTCAAAAATCATATTCTCTAGTTAGGTACAATTGGAAAGTTTTGATCATTGCCGGGAAAAGAAAATTACCCTATGAAAACTTCACCCAGAAGTCTTTTGATCTATGTTCAGATTATGTTACAGACACTTGAGATTAGAATCTATGGCCAGGAAGGGGTCATTATTGCAACAGGCATCTCTGATAGTGCCCAAATTTCTGGGCATATAGCCAAATACATGTGGCCATTCTTTCCAGTGCAGCTCCCGACCATCAAATGATATATAACCTGTCTTAAAGGATTAAAAGGAACAGTGCTTTTATTTCAATCAGGTCTGGCCAATCCTGAACCTGCATCTAGGGAGAATAGAAAGTTGCTTGTAGAAAGGTGTTGAATGTTTTCCCCAACTCTAGATATTCTGGAGTAGGGAATTATCCCAAGCTTTGTGGTAGAATGCCTAAGGAGGAGAGAATTCCGGGTATGGTTGCAAACGATCTGGGATAGTCTGTGGTGACAGTGCAAATAGCCTTGAAGTAAATGTTGTGGCCACTGCAGCAGCATCTAATTTACTGCAGCTAGAAGGCCAGGGATTTTCCCTGAGTAGATAATCTTGATGTAATTTTCTGCTACATTAGTCACTACACCAGCTTGTAAAATACCTCAAGAGAGGGAGCAAGTCTTAGTTACCTTTGCAATTCTATGGAAACCCAAAACTCTCAATAAATGTCTTAAATAAATAAATTTACTTAAATGGAAACTACACAGAGCAATTTTACTCTGGTTGAAGTCATAAGTAAACAAGACTTGGGCCTTTAGCACCCCCTGGGGGATGCCATAGTTGACTCCCCTTTATATTTTCTCGTTATTTCCTGAATATTTATGGACGGTCTCTGATGAGGTGCTCAATACTATACTAGAAAAGGAATACCTGTCCTCAAGGAGCTTTCTATGAGAAATGCTGAGAGGCCCTGACTAACTGTTGTCCAGGGACTATATATACAGCAGCAGTTACTACCACGGCCTGTAGGAGGCACTTAGATACAGTATTCAGTTCAGTCCAGTCGTCCAGTTGTGTCCTACTTTGCCACCCCATTGACTGCTGCGCTCCAGGCTTCCCTGCCCATCACCAACTCCCGGAGCTTGCTCATACTCATGCCCATCGAGATCTTCCCAACCCCTGTATCTCCTGCTTTGGTAGGGAGATTCTTTACCACTGAGCCACTTGGGAAGCACCTATAAAGGGAGGTTTAAAATGAGTGACTTAATCTACCACCTTACTTTATTTTCTGGTTTCATATGTTCAATATTTGGGCTTCCCTGGTGGCTCAGCGGTTAAAGCTTCTGCCTGGGTTTGATCCCTGGGTCAGGAAGATCCCCTGGAGAAGGAAATGGCAACCCACTCCAGTATTCTTGCCTGGAGAATCCCATGGATGGAGGAGCCTGGTATGCTACAGTCTGTGGGGTCACAAAGAGTTGGACACGACTGAGCGGAACTCATCATCATCATGTTCAATATTTAGATTTGTTGGTTCATTAACAATCATTTTCATTTTTCAGATAAATAATAAGAATATTTAGCTTTACCAAGTGTGTGATACCTTTTGAAAGGCTGACACCTTTTGAATAGCTGAAGAATATCCATAACTTTGGGCTTCCCTGGTGGCTCAGTGTAGAGAAGTGTTCTACAGAAGTGAGCCAGATATTTATAATTTCTATCACTTCACTTGTACCAAGTAGAGAGTCTACCTGCCAAGCAGGATGTGCAGGTTTGATCCCTGGGTCAGGAAGATACCCTGGAGAAGGAAATGGCAACCCATTCCAACATTCTTGCCTGGGAAAATCCCATGGGCAGAGGACCCTGGAGTGCTACAGTACCCAGAATTGTAAAAGAATCGGACACGACTTAGTAACTAGACAACAACAATGCATAGCTTATGCTTATGATTTCTTTTTTTCCATGTATCTACCAGATAGGTCAGGTGTTTCATACAAAAATTCAATACTTATTGATATTATTATTATCATAGTGTCATCTGAGGACTTAAAGACTTCAAGTACTTATTAGATTCAAAGTGAAAAAGTATTGACTTAACTAAGCTAAATAAAGCATAGTGGAAGTGTATTAAATTACTAAAGATTAAAAAAATCTATATTATTTACATTAAAAGTAAATACTTAAAAAACTATTGTTCTTTAGGTTTTCATTGAAATGAGTATTTATTTTCACTCAATTTTAATTGAAACTCTAGAAGTTGATTAGAATTATAGACTAATAAAATAACATATAAGAAATAGACATGAAAATCAACATGAAAGACAACTAGGAAAGTCATTTTTTATTATTTCAAAGACTTCCTTTTCTCAAGTCATTTTTTCTTTACTTCTAGTTTAAATATATTGGGAATTGGAAAACCATGCAAATCTTAATTCCTCATTACAGATCGAACTGTCAAACTTCCGTGTGTGTACACACTTCATCCTTTCTACACTGAGACTTGGTATAAAGTGAAATGATAGGAGGTCCAAATATCTGGTTCACTTGATGGTGACTCAGACTTCCCCATTTGTGTGAGCTATCTGCTGATCCATCTTGGAACCATCTACTGGGGAGCACCTAAAAGGCAGAGTTTCCTAAGGAGTAAATCTTTGACTACCTTTGTCAGAATCACCTGGAGGGCTTCAGATCAGTTCAGTTCAGTTCAGTTCAGTTGCTCAGTTGTGTCCAACTCTCTGCAACCCCATGGACTGCAGCATGCCAGGCTTCCCTGTCCATCACCAACTCCCTGAGCCTGTTCAAACTCATGACCATTGTGTTGGTGATGCCATCCAACCAACTCATCCTCTGTCGTCCCCTTCTCCTCCTGCCTTCAATCTTTTCCAGCATCAGGGTATTTTCCAATGAGTCAGTTCTTCACATCAGGTGGCCAAAGTATTAGAGTTTCAGCTTCAACATCAGTCCTTCCAATGAATATTCAGGACTGATTTCCTTTAGGATGGACTGGTTGGATCTCCTAGCAGTCCAAGGGACTCTCAAGAGTCTTCTCCAACATCACAGCTCAGAAGCATTGATTTTTTTGGCACTTAGCTTTCTTTATAGTCCAACTCTCACATCCATATATGACTACTGGAAAATCCATAGCTTTGACAAGATGGTCCTTTGCTGGTAAAATAATACCTCTGCTTTTTAATATGCTGTCTAGTTTGGTCATAGCTTTTCTTCCAAGAACCAAGTGTCTTTTAATTTCACAGCTGCAGTCACTATCTGAAGTGATTTTGGAGCCCCCCAAAATAAAGTCTCTCTCTGTTTCCATTGTTTCCCTATCTATTTGCCATGAAGTGATGGGACTGGATGCCATGATCTTACTTTTCTGAATGTTGAGTTTTAAGCCAATTTTTTCATTCTCCTCTTTCACTTTCATCAAGAAGCTCTTTAGTTCTTCTTCACTTTCTGCCATAAGGGTGGTGTCATCTGCATATCTGAGGTTATTGATATTTCTCCCAGCAATCTTGATTCCAGCTTGTGCTTCTTCCAGCCCAGCGTTTCTCATGATGTACTCTGCATATAAGTGAAAATATGCACAGTGACAATATACAGCCTTGACCTACTCCTTTTCCAATTTGGAATAGGTCTGTTGTTTCACGTCCAGTTCTAACTGTTGCTTCCTGACCTGCATACAGATTTCTCGGGAGGCAGGTCAGGTGGTCTGGTATTCCCATCTCTTGGAGAATTTTCCATAGTTTGTTGTGATCCACATAGTCAAAAGCTTTGGCATAGTCAATAAAGCAGAAGTGATGTTTTTCTGGAACCTCTTGCTTTCTTGATGATCCAACAGATGTTGGCAATTTGATCTCTGGTTCCTATGCCTTTTCTAAATCCAGCTTGAACATCTAGAAGTTCACATACTGTTGAAGCCTGGCTTGGAGAATTTTGAGCATTACTTTGCTAGCATGTGAGATGAGTGCAATTGTGCGGTAGTTTGAGCATTCTTTTGCATTGCCTTTCTTTGGGATTGGAATGAAAACTGACATTTTCCAGTCCTGTGGCCACTGCTGAATTTTCCAAATTTGCTGGCATATTGAGTACAGCACTTTAACAGCATCATCTGTTTTAGGATTTGCAATAGCTCAACTGGAATGCCATCACCTCCACCAGCTTTGTTCATAGTGATGCTTCCTAAGGCCCACTTGACTTCACATTTCAGGGTGTCTGGCTCTAGGTGAGTGATCACACCATCTTGGTAGCTTTACAAAATGTGTCATCCTGGTCCCATGCCAGGTCTATCGGATCAGCACTGGGGAAATGCCTGGAAAACTGAGTCTTAACAGCAACAACAAAAATGTTACTTTTGTGTACACTTCAACTTTTAATGGTGAAACTTGATAGAAGGTAAATCTCCAAATCACAGAGCCTTGAAGAAGAGTCCAGAAATTCAATTCCCTTGTTGGCCAGGATTGTGACTGAGAATAATAGAAAGATTGAAAAGAAAAAAAAAAAAAAAAAAAAATATATATATATATATATATATATATATCCCTGTAGCCGAGAATCCTAGTATGTTGCAGTCCTTGGGGTTGCAAAGAGTCAGGCATGACTTAGCAACTGAACCATGAAAACAATCCCTGGTAGCATCTAGAGAGATTGGAAGGGATTATAATGGTGATCAGAAAGAAGAGAGATTCTTTCCCAACTAAGATGCAGCTGCACGCAGGAAGAATTACAGTTCTTTAAAATACAAGACAGAGTCAACATCCTGTGAGAAATCATTAGCAGAAAATAGAAAAGGGACTGGAGTTCTGAAATCACACATTCCCTGGGTCAGATACAGTGTAGGAAGTGTTAACCTCTCAGTCGTGTCTGACTCCTTGTGACCCCATGGACTGGAGCCTGTCAGGCTCCTCTGTCCATGGAATTCTCCAGGCAAGAATACTGGAATGGGTTGCCATTCCCTTCTCCAGGGGATCTTCCCAACCCAGGGATTGAACCCAGGTCTCCCACATTGCAAGCAGATTCTTTACCATCTGAAAAACCTGGAGGAAGCCCAATCTAAAGCAAGTTTTCCCAGTATAAATAGATAATTGTGATTAGTTCCTGCTTAATTTGACAGTAAATATTGGCAGAATTGATCAGATAGGCATCCTTTCATCTGTGGCTTCATCCTGAACTTGATACATAGGTCAAGAGTTTGGGGATTTAAAACAAGCAGCAGATAATTTCCCAGGCAAAGTGTTAAAGTTAAAAGCTCTTGGCCTAAGATTCAGAGGGCAAGATTATAGTACTAATTCTGCTATTAATTCACTGTGAGAACTTGAACAGGTTATCGAATGCTGATTTGCAAAAAAAGAAAATTAGACTATTATTCCAAAGGCTTATGCCAGTCATAATTGGTAATACAGTGAAAAGTAGTTAACACTTGGATTTCCATGGGGGAAAAGGTCCTTATATTAGCATTTTCAAATTTATACGGAGTGAATATTCCCATTGTAACTGGTTTCAGGCTATCAACATGATGCCACAAAATGCAGAGTTGGAAATAGATGCACAGAAAATTACAAGCTGAAAGGAGGTAATATTCTATGGTAACATCATAATATTTTACGCAGTTATCCTTCAATCTGGACATTTACTTTTTTAAGCTTTTTTGCCCTTCTTCAAAAACTTCCAGAAGTGAAGTTTCAAAGGACTTGTGTGAGCACTTTAAGGCTCTTGACTGTTGTTCAGTCCTGAAGTCATGTCTCACTCTTTGCAACCCCACGGACTGCAGCACACCAGGCTTCCCTGTCCTTCACTATCTCCCGGAGTTTGCTCAACTCATGGGTTTGCTCCTGGAGTTTTTTCAAACTCATGACAATAGTTATTAAGGCTCTTGATAAATATTGCTGAATTATATTTAGAAATATTGTTAACAATTTGTATACCCACACACAGAGAGGAATGAATATTTTGCCATATGATTGCCAACTTGTTTAGTTGCAAAGTCATGTCCAACTCTTTTATGATCCCAAGGACCATAGCCCACTAGGCTCCTTTGTCCATGGCATTTTTCAGGCGAGAGTACTGGAGTGGGTTGCCATTTACATCTCCAGGGGAATCTTCCTGACCAGGGATCAAATCTGCATCTTCTGCATTGGCAGGATAATTCTTTTAACCACTGAACTACCTGAAAGTGAAAATGAAAGTGAAGTCGTTCAGTCGTGTCTGACTCTTTGCGACCCCATGGACTGTAGCCCACCAGGCTCCTCCATCCATGGGATTCTCCAGGCAAGAATACTGGAGTGGGTTACCATTCCCTTCTCCAGGGCATCTTCTGGATCCAGGGATTGAACCCAGGTTGACCATATTACAGGCAGACTGTTTACCATCTGAGCCACCTGGGAAATCCCATATTACATATATTTGCTGTATTTCAGTTGCTCAGTCATGTCTGACTCTTTGCAACTCCATGGACTGCAGCATGCCAGGCTTCCCTATCCTTCACCATCTCCCAGAGCTTGTTCAAACGCATGTCCATTGAATCATTGATGCCATCCAACCATCTCATCCTCTATATATTAATATATAGGTTAGGGTTAGGCCAAATAGGTTTGGCCTCTAAGTTGTGTCCAACTCTTTGCAACCCCTGCAGCACAGTAGGCCTTCCCATCCTTCACTGTCTCCTACAGTTTGCTCAAAATCATGCATATTGAGTCAGTGATGCTATATTTATAAACTCCAATACTTTGGTCACCTGATGCAAAGAGACAACTCATTAGAAAAGACCCTCATGTTGGGACAAACTTAAGGCAAAAGCAGAAGCGGGTGGCAGAGGATGAGATGTTAGATAGAATCACCAACTCGATGGACATGAATTTGGGCAGACTCCAGGAGATAGAGAGAGGAGCCTGGCAAGCTGCAGTCATGGGGTCACAAAGACTCAGGCATGACTTAGCAGCTGAACAACAAATATACATACCACATCTTTATCCATTGATCCATCAGTGGACACTTAGGTTATTTCTATATCTTGGCTGTTATAAATAGTACTGCAGGGAGCACGGGGGTACATATTTCTTTTGACTTAATGTTTTTGTTTTCTTCAGATCAATAACCAGAGATATAATTGCTGGATCATATAGTAGTTTTTTTTTTTTTTTTTTTTTTTTTGAGGAAACTACACACTGTT